>NW_026887233.1:0-116538 GCF_032173495.1 Musca vetustissima
TTTAAAATTTCATCCATCTAACATAATCAAAATGCATTTATGAAATTGATTTTTTACAATTTATTAATGTCCTATCTTTATAATATATATATGCATTAACATTATTAGCATTAGCTTTAGAAATAAACTTAATAATGTTAAAAGGCGCTTTTAAACTATAATTTTTAAAGTGTAAATGTGCCTTATATCGATTAAAGTCCCTTTTAGACTGTAGACGTGATCAAGGCCTATATAAGGTCGGCCAGTAAGCGAATTCATAGACAAAACTAAAGTTTAACGTCAATTGTTTTTGCCGAGGCGAAAACTAATTGTTTCGCCTTTAAATGAAAAAGACAGCCAAAACAAAACACAATCTATAATTTGTAGGATCATTTACTTCAAAATCATCTTTAAACTCTTGAAATAGTCCAAATGAGCTTCACAAAGAATATTAATATTTTTGTTTTGACGTGTAACATAATTTTATATGTATGTGTAGGTTTCAAAATATGATTTGACAGCAAACTTTATACTCACCTGTGCTTACTGGCCGACTTTATATAGGCCTTGGACGTGATGAAGAGCATTATTTTGATTCAATAACTTAGAGCCATTTAGACTACTAAATTCAATCGATTCCAAACGTCAATTCCATAGCGTATGGGCATTTTATCCCTGGTCACACATCCAGAGGATTATATTTGATGTATACGCTATGGAATTGACATCGAGATCGAATAGATTTAGTAAATCTAAACGCAATTTTCGATTTGATTGAAATCCTATGCTAAATCGGGATAGCTTCAAATGCATCCCTACTTTTGCAGCAATAAAATAATTACACTATGCTACAAAACAAAAAAAATATTCAGGGGTTCTAATGTACCAATTCTGTTTAGTTGAAGTCCCTGGACCACGAAAATACCTTTGGTTTTTTGGGACACTTCGAAAATTAGTTTTATAACGGTAAATGTAAAGAAAAACGTCGTTTCACAGATTTTCAATTTGAAACGCGAATAACTTCTTTTATATTTTTCCGCGTAATATAATAAAACTTATACGGCTTTATATCATAATTTCATCATACAGTAGAGAAAAACGTGGTTATACAGTTTTTCAACTTGAAACGCAAATAACTTCTTTATATTTCCCCCGTAATATAATAAAACTTATACGGCCTCATATCTTAATTTCATCGTACAGTCCGAATAAAAATAAATTTTGTCTTTTTATGCATATTTTTTCAAATTTCAACGACTGTAATTCAGCCAATCCTCAACAGATTTACCCAATATATATCTTGTTTGAAAATTAAATGCACAAAATTAAACTGAATTTATACTGAATTATACAATTTCAATATGGCAATGCTATCAAAAATCAATTGTTTTTTGTCAAATTTGTTTACGTTTATGAGAAATAAATTTAAAAATAAAGGCAAATTTGAACCTTTCCTCTGTGAGCTGTTTGCTAACATAATAGCTGCTATTTCTCCTTTATATCATCACAAAGATGTAATCCCGAAAAAAATGAAGCAATTGAGAATATTTTCTTTTCACACACAGACAAACAATTGTTTTGAAACAAACAAAAAATGTTTCGAAAATGCCGAAATTTTCGTCTGTCAAACAGACTGCTCGCCACATAGGATACGTTTAGACTACTAAATCCACTCGATCTCAAATGTCAATTCCATAGCGTGATAATAGGTGTGTCTGGTTACTTTTCCAGTAATATTTACTCAATAAGTTCTAGTTCAGAGAGTAAGCTGTTTTTACTCTCTTCTGCGATAATACTGAAAAAAGTAAGAAGACAACATTTAGTAAAATTTAGCAAATAAACAGCTGATTCAAGAAAATATTTATATTTGCGCCAAAATAAACAACAAACAAAGGACGAACACAATTATTTGTTTTGCATTTCATATTAAAAATAATATGAACAAAAAAAGAAAAACTGAGTTGGTATGTTCCTCGGGAACATTTACGCTTCCTGCATCAGTACATTGCCCTCTTTCTGGAACTTGCCTGAAAATATAAAGAATTAATTTCTAATTTAATGAAAATTTGCATTACTTACGAATTTTCTTCCATTTTCTGTAATTTTTATAAACTGAACTTGAAATTGAACTTTGCAAAATAAAAAATGTTTTGAATAATTTTTGTGATTGGTCATAAAACAGCTGATCCGAAATTAGCTAAGTTTGCAAAATCTTACTGCATAAAAATCTTTCAGTAAAGTCCAGTAAGTTTGTTGTTGTTGAACTGTCAAACATGCTCTCTCACTTGACTCTCTTTTACTGGATTTTTTGGTAAACAGACAACATTTGGTTACCTTTGGTAACAGTTGTTAACAAATATCTAGTAAAAAGACAGAGCTAATGTGCATTACCTCGATTTATCATACAAAATTAAATCTACTCAATATCTCGATTTTCTCTAAATCCTATGCTAAATCGAGATAATTTCAAATACAACCCTGCTTTTGTCCCAAAAAAATAATCATTTCTCCTCAAAACATGCTTTAAAACATGATACTATAAATAAGGTATCCTCATGCTCACAGATGGCGATTTTTTTTATTTTGACAACCCTTCCTTTTCAAAATGTTTAGACATACCTTATAAATATGTACGTATATGTGACAAATACATGTAACTGCCGATGTTTTGAAAAGGTTTATATTTTATGTTCGTTGATTGGCTTTGCCGGTATGCTGGCGTTTTGCGCGGCTAAAGCTCGCCGGATGAGGGGTGGTTCTTGCCAACCAATAAACGATACGGCTGTACAAAAACAAACTAAATCATACCGGGCTTTTAATCGAAATAAGTTAATGTAATATTGGGAAACCCGAAATATGCCAGAAAAAGAATAACTAGAAAATAATGCTTGTAGTTTAACTACACAAACCTATAGAAACAGTTGTTCCCCCAACGGTTTACCTGCCGAGGAAACTCCCACCCACCGAGATTCCTTCTCGCCATGACACATTTCTGTGTCCCTAATCTGACCTACCCCTTCCTCTGCTTTACCACATCCCTACCACCTTCCTAAAATATTCTTCACACCAAATACATTTCAACCTATTTGCAGAAAATTATATCCTTAATTACCATATTTTTTGCTTCACTATTTTCAGGGTAATCTTTTCCAAAGCTCGCGTATGGTATGTTCGTAAGTATATAGTAGCCTTTTTTTAATACATTCCAGTATTTTTATATTTTCTAATTTCTTTTTTTATATATACAGAAAGAGGCAACCAAGGCGTGTCTGCCTTTACACTTTAAAGGCTGTCTATGTTGGTGGTCCCTAATCCTGGCCTGAGCTCAACCCCGAATTAGAACAATAAAAAAACAACAGGTGACCACAATTGATATAAAGAAAATGCACTTGTTCACCCTTTAACTTTGTTGAATTTTTTTATAGCAAGATCAGTTTTGGAATATATGAAATTCGAAGCTGGTCGTCCGTCCAGAGTTTAAAGTAGGTAGTCGCTTTGGCAAGATACCTGGGCATGCCGGACTGGTCATGCCATAAAGTGCTGATTCTCCCTCGTTGGATTGGATGTGCGATGCTGTGGCTCCTGATATTTATTTTTAATATTATTTTAAGCAAAATTGTTTTTCAAATGTTTGATATGTTCATGCACATTCAGTTGGTTTCTGTTTGTATTGTATTGCTGTTTTGTGTTTTCTTTCAAGTTCAAAATCAATATTCCGCAATAAAAAAATTCGAATTGAAATTTACAAAAGATGTATTTTCGTCACTCCAATCAGGGCCACACAACCAATCTTCATCAAGCGTCAAATCAAAAAGGAACGAAATTGATCCATTTAATCAGGAAGAAAGGCTCCTGTCATCATATTTTTTCTTTTGTTTATAATTTATTCCAATTCTCTCAGTCGTGTTTTGTTTGACATTATTCACAAACATATGGTTTGACTATTGTGAATGATCGTAAATATGCATGCTTCTTCTTATTCCCAATAGCAAACAGAGGCGCACCTCACAAAGCCAACTATCCTGCTGATATCCTTATCAAAGGATAGGAGGAAAAAAGTGCGACAAAAATATAAAAATAAAAATAATTCAAAAATTTCATCTTGGGTGTTTTTTTAAAGTATCGGTATTCGAAATCCCTCCTTTTATTGTGATCTGGCAACCCTAAATATTAATTCTGAGCAAAAATTAATTATTTAAAACATCATGATTTATTTGCCACGTGTAAACGGTTAACCTCATATATGATTTTACCATGTGTAAACCGAGTGTAAGAATAACGTCATACGCCAAGCGTTACGGTTTAGTGCGGCGCAATATAACATATGGGCAACTGACGATTATGAATGAAAGCGTTGGGGACGCTTAAATGGCAACATTATTCGGCGGCTTGGATCACGGACGGACGGAAAAATGGAGTATGCAGAAATTATTAAATAAAATGGTAAGTAGAGTGCAAAAAAATTAAAGTGAAAATTAAAATAATTAAATAAAAATGCGTGAAAGTGTCGGGTTATTGTAATAAGTGAGTGTAGTGATTGTGAAAAGTGTTTAAAGTGTTGAAAAATGATTAATGAAAAATTCTATTGGAAACATACAGTGCGGGTGTATGTGAAAATACTACAAGTGCAAATAATGAATGAAAAATAAAATAAGAAAAAATTCTAAAGAAAATTATGATGAAATAGAAAATAACACGAAATAATTGAATAATAAAAATTATAAACTCAAATCAGTAATAGAATGAAATTAAACAATCCGGTGTGTGTAAGTGTATGGGTGCATATAGTGTAAAAGTAAAATGAAAAATTTCACTTATTCAAAAACTTGAGTTTGGCGGAAACCTAGTGTTCGAAAACTTAGAATGTTTTCGAAAAATATGAGTGATAAAAAAGTACTAAAATTTGAGTGATAAATATGAAAGAGAATGATAATGAGCAAAAATAATCAAACTAAAAATGGAAACTGCGGAATCAAAACAAAAAGTGAAAATAAATGAATGAAAATATAACTATGAAAAAAAGAAATACTAAGCAAAACAAAAAATAAAAAAAGAAAATACTTGTAAAAATTAATTTAAAATGAGCCAAAACAAAATAAAGAGGAAAACGACAAAAATAAATATTTTTGTGTAAAAGGTGATCGGACGGACAAAAAGGAATTGGAAATATGTTCCTTGTGTTTTTTCTTTTTTTTTTGAAATAAATAATACTTTGCAAAGGTATAGTATAAAATTGGTGACGGTGCAAAACTTTCCTGTACTTTGAAAACAGAGTGAAAACATTACTAACCAAAATTTTTTTAAATATGAAGTTATTTCAAAGCAAAGATTTTAAATATTGACTGAAAAGAAAAATAACTTTGTGTGGTTGAAACAAACCAAAAGAAATAATGAATAAAAATTAAAATTAAAATTCGGCAATCGGACGGACGTAGTGACAAAAGTTTTTAACAATGAAGTGTTGTGAAAATGTGTGAAATAGCTAAGTGTGAGGATATTATATTAAGTAAGATAATTTTTGTGGAAAAAAAACTATTGAAACGAAATGATTGTTGGAAGTGATTGAAAAGTAATAAAATCTGAGTGATAACAAACTATAAAAGAGGCAAAAATGAATGAAATTAATTTAAAGCGACAGAAGTATAATAATTATTTGAAGGTTATCGTTATCGGACGGGATTTAAATCGGACGGAAATAATTATACAGTCAAAAAAAAACCAGGAAAAGAGGAGACTGCCAGGAAAAGAGGAGACTGCCAAATCATACAGGCCGATCTCATTTGTCGCTAGTAGCCAAGACACTTAAGGCTTTACTACTCCCTAGCATTCGTGAATGCTACTCAGTTGCTGATCATCAGCATGGGTTCCGGAAGCGGCACAGCACAACAACACCTTTGCACGCCATTTACGCACACATAGCAGAAGGACTCAACCAGAAACGGCCGTGTAACAGGACAGTCATGGTGGCGCTAGACCTATTAAAGGCAATTGATACCGTCAGTCACGCCAAGCTGTTCGAGGACGTCGAGAGAACAACCCTCCAGCCAAGGTTGAAACGTTGGATCGTGAACTATATGTATGAACTCCAGTCGTACGTGGAATTCAGAGACAGGAAATCGAAGGCCCGTAGAGTTAAAAAGGGAGTTCCCCAAGGAGGGTTGATATCTCAGGAACTGTTTAACCTCTACCTCTCTGGAATTCCACGCCCATATGCGGATGATTGCACGATTCGTCGGCGTGAAGACCTAAAATTGATGACATTTGCGAGAGGCTGAACCACTATCTCGTGGATATCGCTGACTTTTTCCGGCCACACTGTTTACCACATGGACAGCAGAGATGCGGCTATCTTTGGATGTGCAGGTCGACAGGTCCACAATTCCGACCACTAATTACCCCAAGGTTCTAGGGGTCACATTCAATAGTCTATACAAGTCGTCCGCGCATGCCACAGCTATTTCCGATAAAGTCAGGAGCAGGAACAAGGTTCTCAATTCGCTAGCCGGCAGCACTTGGGGAGCTGACAAGGAAACCTTGTTAACGACTTATAAAGCAATAGGCCGGTCTGTGGTAAACTATGCGGCGCCAGTGTGGTCCGCTGACGTCAATGCAACGTAGTGGAAAAGTCTTCAATACTGCCAGAATGCCGCCCTGAGACTGCAACAGGGTGTCTCCTCATGACTCCAATAGACCACTTACATGAGGAGACGAAGATCCTTCCGTTGCGTCAACACAACAAGATGTTGTTGATGCAATACCTGCTTAGGTGTTACAGGAGCAGCCATCCAAACCGCTACCTAATGGATAGGCATGTCAGGAAGGATCTCCATGATCTGGAGAGAGAGTTCCAGAGGTACAAAAGGGAGCCTCTAGACCAACAGGCCTTTCAAGCAGGATTGAATAGTATTCACACGGACGCAGTTGGGGAAGCAGTTCAAGAATATCGTGTGAATACCATCCTCGGAGACCATCCGCCTTTGATAGCTGCAGAAGAGCAGCAGCTTCCTCGACAAACTAGAGTGGTCTTGGCACAACTGAGATCTGGATGGTGTAGCCGCCTCAATTCATATTGAGCACGAATTGATGGAGAGGTCGACAATGTCTGCCCGGCATGTGGACTCAAGTTCAGTTTTTAATCTTTGCCTTGCGTGGCCTTAATTGGAATCCATGTAAAGTATGAGTCAATTGACAACTTCAGAAAATGGGAATTATGTGTCACCATCCATGAAAAACAAACTCTAAAATACATCCCCTTCTATGGAAAAAATGCGGCAAAAACATTCAAATTATCGATTATGAGCGGAACCTTTACTTTACTATCAGAAAATGGACCTATAATTATCATGTTCTTCATAGATGTATGTCAGCCTCGGAATAACAACTGACACCCACTTCGATGTGAAAACATTCAGTCAGTGTTGGTGGTCTTCTGTGTATTGCGTACTTGTTGATCCAATCAGTGCCATGTCCAACAGACTTCTTAAAACATCTTCATTAACAACTATTTCATCCCATTGCACATTTTTCCAATGATTATCCATATTTTGCAATATTATCAATTTCCATTGAATGGCTTGTTTACTTTTAGTTGTTGTGCGTTGTAAATTTAATGTTGTCTTTTTCATTCGTAAATTGCAATTGGATTAAAGGTTTCATTGTGATCTACACCTTTACATTTTGTGTATCCTTTTATACCTAACTTTGCTTTGAATTTGTCTGTAATTCATCATGGTTAGTTTTTATCTTATAAACCCACTTTGATGGGAGTACCTCAAATTCCCCTGGGAATTTGAATCAAATCCCACGTGTTATTTTCTATAAGAGAATTCATTTCAGAGTTCATTGTCCTTATCGAATGATATTTTCCGTACTTTCGATAGCATCAATAAAACTGGTAGGGGTTTAATCTTGACACATAAAATCTTGAGCCGACATACATAGACATAGTCATCATATTTTGAGCGTTGATCAATCTCTTAAACGGTTTCTAACTGTAATTTCATTTGTATTTTCTGTTGAATCAAATCAACGGAAATCGCATTTCTTTAATTTTCTTTCAAACATGTCATCTTCTCAATTTTATTCACAATGAATATCTTGAAAAATTCTTGATGTACTCGGTTTTATATGATTTTTTTCTAATACTACTTCTTTAGATCTTTCATATATTTTAAATGACAATTTTATTTTTTCAACTCTATTATTTGAAGACACTTCATTCATATCTTCTTTTTCATCATCACATTTTTTAAGTTCTTAACTAAATAACACATTTCTTGACAAAACTACACTGTGATTTTCTTTGGTATAAATTCTAAAATGCTCTTCAGTATCATATTCCATTAATTATTTATTGATTGCCTTTGAATCCATATTTTTGCTCTTCTGACTTGGAACATGGACATACCATTCACTTCCAACTATTCTCAAAAGAGTAATTCTGGGTTTCCTTCCAAAGTTCATGTGGGCATTTGACATCTACTGGTGTCTTGCGAGTACGATTCAGAGTATATATGGCGGAACGAAATAGTTCAGTACAAATAGCTTCAGGAAATTGAACATTCTTATTTGAGTACTTAAAAGTACGGGCCATCTCAATGAGGTGACAGATCCGAAGAGGTTCGCGTGTTATTTCAAGCGGCAGTTTATAGAGCACCCCGAGAGTGACCGGGCGAAGAGAAAAGTATTGCGCCGTATACGCTCTCTTCAGGTGGAGGAGGAACCACCACAATTTACGTTGGAGGATGTTGCAAGTGTCATCAGGAACGCGAAATCATCCAAAGCGCTTGGTCCAGATGGAGTCTCCATGTTATCCACCCTAGTAGTTCCCGATGCCTGGAAAATGGGCAGGGTGGCCCGTAGAGTTAAAAAGGGAGTTCCCCAAGGAGGGTTGATATCTCAGGAACTGTTTATTCGATTCGTCGGCGTCAAGACCTAAAATTGATGACATTTGCGAGAGGCTGAACCACTATCTCGTGGATATCGCTGACTTTTTCCGGCCACACTGTTTACCACATGGACAGCAGAGATGCGGCTATCTTTGGATGTGCAGGTCGACAGGTCCACAATTCCGACCACTAATTACCCCAAGGTTCTAGGGGTCACATTCAATAGTCTATACAAGTCGTCCGCGCATGCCACAGCTATTTCCGATAAAGTCAGGAGCAGGAACAAGGTTCTCAATTCGCTAGCCGGCAGCACTTGGGGAGCTGACAAGGAAACCTTGTTAACGACTTATAAAGCAATAGGCCGGTCTGTGGTAAACTATGCGGCGCCAGTGTGGTCCGCTGACGTCAATGCAACGTAGTGGAAAAGTCTTCAGTACTGCCAGAATGCCGCCCTGAGACTGCAACAGGGTGTCTCCTCATGACTCCAATAGACCACTTACATGAGGAGACGAAGATCCTTCCGTTGCGTCAACACAACAAGATGTTGTCGATGCAATACCTGCTTAGGTGTTACAGGAGCAGCCATCCAAACCGCTACCTAATGGATAGGCATGTCAGGAAGGATCTCCATGATCTGGAGAGAGAGTTCCAGAGGTACAAAAGGGAGCCTCTAGACCAACAGGCCTTTCAAGCAGGATTGAATAGTATTCACACGGACGCAGTTGGGGAAGCAGTTCAAGAATATCGTGTGAATACCATCCTCGGTGACCATCCGCCTTTGATAGCTGCAGAAGAGCAGTAGCTTCCTCGACAAACTAGAGTGGTCTTGGCACAACTGAGATCTGGATGGTGTAGCCGCCTCAATTCATATTGGGCACGAATTGATGGAGAGGTCGACAATGTCTGCCCGGCATGTGGACTCAAGTTCAGTTTTTAATCTTTGCCTTGCGTGGCCTTAATTGGAATCCATGTAAAGTATGAGTCAATTGACAACTTCAGAAAATGGGAATTATGTGTCACCATCCATGAAAAACAAACTCTAAAATACATCCCCTTCTATGGAAAAAATGCGGCAAAAACATTCAAATTATCGATTATGAGCGGAACCTTTACTTTACTATCAGAAAATGGACCTATAATTATCATGTTCTTCATAGATGTATGTCAGCCTCGGAATAACAACTGACACCCACTTCGATGTGAAAACATTCAGTCAGTGTTGGTGGTCTTCTGTGTATTGCGTACTTGTTGATCCAATCAGTGCCATGTCCAACAGACTTCTTAAAACATCTTCATCAACAACTATTTCATCCCATTGCACATTTTTCCAATGATTATCCATATTTTGCAATATTATCAATTTCCATTGAATGGCTTGTTTACTTTTAGTTGTTGTGCGTTGTAAATTTAATGTTGTCTTTTTCATTCGTAAATTGCAATTGGATTAAAGGTTTCATTGTGATCTACACCTTTACATTTTGTGTATCCTTTTATACCTAACTTTGCTTTGAATTTGTCTGTAATTCATCATGGTTAGTTTTTATCTTATAAACCCACTTTGATGGGAGTACCTCAAATTCCCCTGGGAATTTGAATCAAATCCCACGTGTTATTTTCTATAAGAGAATTCATTTCAGAGTTCATTGTCCTTATCGAATGATATTTTCCGTACTTTCGATAGCATCAATAAAACTGGTAGGTGTTTAATCTTGACACATAAAATCTTGAGCCGACATACATAGACATAGTCATCATATTTTGAGCGTTGATCAATCTCTTAAACGGTTTCTAACTGTAATTTCATTTGTATTTTCTGTTGAATCAAATCAACGGAAATCGCATTTCTTTAATTTTCTTTCAAACATGTCATCTTCTCAATTTTATTCACAATGAATATCTTGAAAATTTCTTGATGTACTCGGTTTTATATGATTTTTTTCTAATACTACTTCTTTAGATCTTTCATATATTTTAAATGACAATTTTATTTTTTCAACTCTATTATTTGAAGACACTTCATTCATATCTTCTTTTTCATCATCACATTTTTTAAGTTCTTAACTAAATAACACATTTCTTGACAAAACTACACTGTGATTTTCTTTGGTATAAATTCTAAAATGCTCTTCAGTATCATATTCCATTAATTATTTATTGATTACCTTTGAATCCATATTTTTGCTCTTCTGACTTGGAACATGGACATAGCATTCACTTCCAACTATTCTCAAAAGAGTAATTCTGGGTTTCCTTCCAAAGTTCATGTGGGCATTTGACATCTACTGGTGTCTTGCGAGTACGATTCAGAGTATATATGGCGGAACGAAATAGTTCAGTACAAATAGCTTCAGGAAATTGAACATTCTTATTTGAGTACTTAAAAGTACGGGCCATCTCAATGACAGTTATATTTTCCCTTTAGCTTCCACAATTCTTTTGCGGAGTGTAGGAGTTAGTCTCTGTGTAACTCTATATTGCTTTAGAATTTGCCTTACTTCATAACTATCGAATTCGCCACAATTATCGCTCAAAAATTATTTTATTAGATTTTCTTGGTTTGCTGAAAGAGCTAGAACTTCCATCAATGCATTTTTAACCTGTTACATCACCCTGTTTCACTACATCAACTACATCACCCTGTTTCACTACAACACCCTGTTTTTGCTGTATCAACCTGATTAAAACCCTGTTACACCGTTTCCATCGCAAATAAATTTTACGTTGTTTCAAATTTTACAATTTTTTTCTGTACGTCATATTGTAAAAATATATTACTGTAATGGCGTGTTTAAATAAAAATTGCAAAATAAAATCAGACGAAAGAATGATAACATGCTGGTTATGTCACGAAAATTGCCATCTTAAATGTAGTGACATTTCTGGACTTGTTGCGGATGCAATTTCGAACAACAAGGGACTTCACTGGTGCTGTGTGGATTGCAGAAAAATTGGAGTGAGCTTTTACCGATTTTTCCAATCTCAAAAACAAACTTTTCTGCAGATTCTAGAAGATTCAGCTAAACTCTCTAATCGAATAAGTGATTACGGTAAATTATTTGAAAATTATAAGCTGTTAGAGAATATGAAGTCACCACAATCATCTCCGAAGCGTCGAAAATCAACTAGGAATGCAAACAAAGAAAAACGCTCTGAAAATGACTATAGTACATCATTATCAAACACCCCTTCCGTGCCAATGGTTGATTCTACTTCCTACAATTCATCACCTATACCTAATCTTCCTTCATCCAATCCCCCTACGTCAAATAATCCAATTAGTTCATACAGTACTTCCGTTAATGATGTACCTCCTACCAGGCTTGAACGCCTAACAAACCATGATCCTGAATCAGTCGTCAATCCTTCTTCTCCTTATAACGTAACCCCTGTTGAGGTTATCCTTACTGCCGTCCCGCCAAAAAGAAGCATTTTCATTTCAAGACTTCCAGCGGATACCACTACTGAGACAATTGACCGTTACATCACATCTAAAATTGGAAAATTTAATGATATTAACATACATAAATTCAATTTTTCGCAACAACGCTCAATTGCATCATTCAAAATTACAACCTCTGATGAAATGTATACTCGTCTTATTGATCCTGAGTTCTGGCCGAAACATACTATAGTTCGTGAATACGTATGAGAAAGACAAATGCCTGATAATAATGGTTACATTCATCAAAACTCTGTTAACTTTTCAAAAAACTAAGCACTTTTTGTAATGATACATTATCTATAGCCTATCAAAACGTCCGCGGAATTCGATCTAAAATATCGAAATTGTATGTTGACAGTTTTACCTTTGATCATCATATCTTAGTAATGACTGAGACCTGGTTAAATGAACGTATTTTAAACTCGGAAATTCTGTCAAATAAATACAATATCTTTAGACGAGACCGTGTAAGCAACGGCGGTGGAGTGCTCATAGCTGTCTCCAATATATTTTCATGCCAATTACTGGATCTTGATTCTTCCCTTGATATTGAGTTCATTGCTGTCGAAGTAAAAAACAATTTGAAAAAAATGTTTATAACATGCTCATATATTCCTCCATCATCACCGCAAATAATTTATGAAAAGCATAGCCATGCATTAAAAGCAGTTTTACAAAAAACTAAGCCAGAGGATCTAATTTGTATACTTGGCGATTTTATTATACCAAACATGTTGTGGAATTTTTTACCTGGGGATAAATACCTGCTGCCCGAAAATATACACAAATTTTATGAATTATTCTTCGATACACTTTTTGATCTTGGTATTTTTCAAATAAATTGTATCCGTAACACCTATAATAAGTTATTGGACCTGATATTTGTAAATCAAGTGGATGATTGTTACATTCAACGAATTGATCCGTTAACATTTCCCGAAGACCAGCACCATCCAACTATCAAAATTAATGTTTCGTTTCCTACTGGAAACCAAATCATACCCGGGACTCAAAGTGAGAAATCCTTATGTTTTTCGAAAACAAACTTTGAGCAGTTACGTGAACTTATGCATAACACAGACTGGGATATCCTTTTGTCTAGCACTTACGATTTAAATGGTGCTATCGATATTTTTTACAAAAAGCTATACGATTTTATTGATATCAGCGTACCGAAATATGTAATTAAGAAGCTTTCTGGGCCACCATGGAACTCTATAGCTTTGGCAAAGGCTAAAAATGTGAAAAATAAACAATATAAGAAATATAAAAAGACAGGATCTTCCATTGACTACGGAAGATATTCTGTAGCACGGTCTGAATATACTACTATGAATAATATTTGCTATTCAAATTATCTGACAAAACTCAAAAACAACTTTAAACAGAATCCGAAGTCCTTCTTCAAATTTGTCAATTCGAAGCGCAAATCCACCGATTTTCCACCAAATTTAAAGTACGATGATGCTGAATCCTGTGATATAAATGTTATATCTAACATGTTTGCAGACTTCTTCAGTACAACATATTCTACTAAAACATTTAGCGGCAACAACTACCCCTTCGAAATTAATACTAATCAATCAATATCTATTTCACTATTAAACAGCTCTATGGTTTTAAATGGATTGAAAACTTTAAAGTATAGCTATGATTTTGGACCAGATAATATCCCGAGTTGCATCCTAAGGAAGTGCGCCGATGCTTTTGTTTATCCTCTTACCATATTGTTCAATGCTTCCATAACTCAAGCTGTTTTTCCTGAGGTTTGGAAAACATCGTATATCATTCCACTCTTTAAAAACGGAAATAAATCTGATGTGGCCAATTACCGAGGAATAGCAAAATTAAGCGTGATTCCAAAGCTTTTTGAAAAACTGATTACTGAAAACCTTATCCATTGCATTAGTTCTATTGTTTCACCCTATCAGCACGGATTTCAGAGGAAGTGTTCTACAACAACAAACCTCATTCAGTTCACTACAGTTATAAATCGAGGATTTCATTTCGAGGCGGCATGTGGACTCAAGTTCAGTTTTTAATCTTTGCCTTGCGTGGCCTTAATTGGAATCCATGTAAAGTATGAGTCAATTGACAACTTCAGAAAATGGGAATTATGTGTCACCATCCATGAAAAACAAACTCTAAAATACATCCCCTTCTATGGAAAAAATGCGGCAAAAACATTCAAATTATCGATTATGAGCGGAACCTTTACTTTACTATCAGAAAATGGACCTATAATTATCATGTTCTTCATAGATGTATGTCAGCCTCGGAATAACAACTGACACCCACTTCGATGTGAAAACATTCAGTCAGTGTTGGTGGTCTTCTGTGTATTGCGTACTTGTTGATCCAATCAGTGCCATGTCCAACAGACTTCTTAAAACATCTTCATCAACAACTATTTCATCCCATTGCACATTTTTCCAATGATTATCCATATTTTGCAATATTATCAATTTCCATTGAATGGCTTGTTTACTTTTAGTTGTTGTGCGTTGTAAATTTAATGTTGTCTTTTTCATTCGTAAATTGCAATTGGATTAAAGGTTTCATTGTGATCTACACCTTTACATTTTGTGTATCCTTTTATACCTAACTTTGCTTTGAATTTGTCTGTAATTCATCATGGTTAGTTTTTATCTTATAAACCCACTTTGATGGGAGTACCTCAAATTCCCCTGGGAATTTGAATCAAATCCCACGTGTTATTTTCTATAAGAGAATTCATTTCAGAGTTCATTGTCCTTATCGAATGATATTTTCCGTACTTTCGATAGCATCAATAAAACTGGTAGGTGTTTAATCTTGACACATAAAATCTTGAGCCGACATACATAGACATAGTCATCATATTTTGAGCGTTGATCAATCTCTTAAACGGTTTCTAACTGTAATTTCATTTGTATTTTCTGTTGAATCAAATCAACGGAAATCGCATTTCTTTAATTTTCTTTCAAACATGTCATCTTCTCAATTTTATTCACAATGAATATCTTGAAAATTTCTTGATGTACTCGGTTTTATATGATTTTTTTCTAATACTACTTCTTTAGATCTTTCATATATTTTAAATGACAATTTTATTTTTTCAACTCTATTATTTGAAGACACTTCATTCATATCTTCTTTTTCATCATCACATTTTTTAAGTTCTTAACTAAATAACACATTTCTTGACAAAACTACACTGTGATTTTCTTTGGTATAAATTCTAAAATGCTCTTCAGTATCATATTCCATTAATTATTTATTGATTACCTTTGAATCCATATTTTTGCTCTTCTGACTTGGAACATGGACATAGCATTCACTTCCAACTATTCTCAAAAGAGTAATTCTGGGTTTCCTTCCAAAGTTCATGTGGGCATTTGACATCTACTGGTGTCTTGCGAGTACGATTCAGAGTATATATGGCGGAACGAAATAGTTCAGTACAAATAGCTTCAGGAAATTGAACATTCTTATTTGAGTACTTAAAAGTACGGGCCATCTCAATGACAGTTATATTTTCCCTTTAGCTTCCACAATTCTTTTGCGGAGTGTAGGAGTTAGTCTCTGTGTAACTCTATATTGCTTTAGAATTTGCCTTACTTCATAACTATCGAATTCGCCACAATTATCGCTCAAAAATTATTTTATTAGATTTTCTTGGTTTGCTGAAAGAGCTAGAACTTCCATCAATGCATTTTTAACCTGTTACATCACCCTGTTTCACTACATCAACTACATCACCCTGTTTCACTACAACACCCTGTTTTTGCTGTATCAACCTGATTAAAACCCTGTTACACCGTTTCCATCGCAAATAAATTTTACGTTGTTTCAAATTTTACAATTTTTTTCTGTACGTCATATTGTAAAAATATATTACTGTAATGGCGTGTTTAAATAAAAATTGCAAAATAAAATCAGACGAAAGAATGATAACATGCTGGTTATGTCACGAAAATTGCCATCTTAAATGTAGTGACATTTCTGGACTTGTTGCGGATGCAATTTCGAACAACAAGGGACTTCACTGGTGCTGTGTGGATTGCAGAAAAATTGGAGTGAGCTTTTACCGATTTTTCCAATCTCAAAAACAAACTTTTCTGCAGATTCTAGAAGATTCAGCTAAACTCTCTAATCGAATAAGTGATTACGGTAAATTATTTGAAAATTATAAGCTGTTAGAGAATATGAAGTCACCACAATCATCTCCGAAGCGTCGAAAATCAACTAGGAATGCAAACAAAGAAAAACGCTCTGAAAATGACTATAGTACATCATTATCAAACACCCCTTCCGTGCCAATGGTTGATTCTACTTCCTACAATTCATCACCTATACCTAATCTTCCTTCATCCAATCCCCCTACGTCAAATAATCCAATTAGTTCATACAGTACTTCCGTTAATGATGTACCTCCTACCAGGCTTGAACGCCTAACAAACCATGATCCTGAATCAGTCGTCAATCCTTCTTCTCCTTATAACGTAACCCCTGTTGAGGTTATCCTTACTGCCGTCCCGCCAAAAAGAAGCATTTTCATTTCAAGACTTCCAGCGGATACCACTACTGAGACAATTGACCGTTACATCACATCTAAAATTGGAAAATTTAATGATATTAACATACATAAATTCAATTTTTCGCAACAACGCTCAATTGCATCATTCAAAATTACAACCTCTGATGAAATGTATACTCGTCTTATTGATCCTGAGTTCTGGCCGAAACATACTATAGTTCGTGAATACGTATGAGAAAGACAAATGCCTGATAATAATGGTTACATTCATCAAAACTCTGTTAACTTTTCAAAAAACTAAGCACTTTTTGTAATGATACATTATCTATAGCCTATCAAAACGTCCGCGGAATTCGATCTAAAATATCGAAATTGTATGTTGACAGTTTTACCTTTGATCATCATATCTTAGTAATGACTGAGACCTGGTTAAATGAACGTATTTTAAACTCGGAAATTCTGTCAAATAAATACAATATCTTTAGACGAGACCGTGTAAGCAACGGCGGTGGAGTGCTCATAGCTGTCTCCAATATATTTTCATGCCAATTACTGGATCTTGATTCTTCCCTTGATATTGAGTTCATTGCTGTCGAAGTAAAAAACAATTTGAAAAAAATGTTTATAACATGCTCATATATTCCTCCATCATCACCGCAAATAATTTATGAAAAGCATAGCCATGCATTAAAAGCAGTTTTACAAAAAACTAAGCCAGAGGATCTAATTTGTATACTTGGCGATTTTATTATACCAAACATGTTGTGGAATTTTTTACCTGGGGATAAATACCTGCTGTCCGAAAATATACACAAATTTTATGAATTATTCTTCGATACACTTTTTGATCTTGGTATTTTTCAAATAAATTGTATCCGTAACACCTATAATAAGTTATTGGACCTGATATTTGTAAATCAAGTGGATGATTGTTACATTCAACGAATTGATCCGTTAACATTTCCCGAAGACCAGCACCATCCAACTATCAAAATTAATGTTTCGTTTCCTACTGGAAACCAAATCATACCCGGGACTCAAAGTGAGAAATCCTTATGTTTTTCGAAAACAAACTTTGAGCAGTTACGTGAACTTATGCATAACACAGACTGGGATATCCTTTTGTCTAGCACTTACGATTTAAATGGTGCTATCGATATTTTTTACAAAAAGCTATACGATTTTATTGATATCAGCGTACCGAAATATGTAATTAAGAAGCTTTCTGGGCCACCATGGAACTCTATAGCTTTGGCAAAGGCTAAAAATGTGAAAAATAAACAATATAAGAAATATAAAAAGACAGGATCTTCCATTGACTACGGAAGATATTCTGTAGCACGGTCTGAATATACTACTATGAATAATATTTGCTATTCAAATTATCTGACAAAACTCAAAAACAACTTTAAACAGAATCCGAAGTCCTTCTTCAAATTTGTCAATTCGAAGCGCAAATCCACCGATTTTCCACCAAATTTAAAGTACGATGATGCTGAATCCTGTGATATAAATGTTATATCTAACATGTTTGCAGACTTCTTCAGTACAACATATTCTACTAAAACATTTAGCGGCAACAACTACCCCTTCGAAATTAATACTAATCAATCAATATCTATTTCACTATTAAACAGCTCTATGGTTTTAAATGGATTGAAAACTTTAAAGTATAGCTATGATTTTGGACCAGATAATATCCCGAGTTGCATCCTAAGGAAGTGCGCCGATGCTTTTGTTTATCCTCTTACCATATTGTTCAATGCTTCCATAACTCAAGCTGTTTTTCCTGAGGTTTGGAAAACATCGTATATCATTCCACTCTTTAAAAACGGAAATAAATCTGATGTGGCCAATTACCGAGGAATAGCAAAATTAAGCGTGATTCCAAAGCTTTTTGAAAAACTGATTACTGAAAACCTTATCCATTGCATTAGTTCTATTGTTTCACCCTATCAGCACGGATTTCAGAGGAAGTGTTCTACAACAACAAACCTCATTCAGTTCACTACAGTTATAAATCGAGGATTTCTTCAAGGAAAGCAAACTGATGTAATTTACACAGATTTCAGCAAGGCATTCGATAAAGTTAATCATAAATTATTACGATTAAAACTTAAAAACATTGGATTTACAAATAGAAGTTCCGAATGGATTTTTTCATATCTACAAAATAGAACACAAAAAGTATGTTTTAAAAACGCCATTTCGAAGAGTATTATGGTTTCTTCTGGAGTCCCACAAGGAAGTCATCTAGGACCAATCCTATTTTCTTTATTTATAAATGATCTACCTTCATCTATAAAATTTTCAAATATTTTGATGTATGCCGACGATGTGAAAATATTTCTTAGCATTTCGGAGATATGTAAGAATCAGCTGCTTCAAAATGATTTGAATTCGTTTGTTAACTGGTGCAACATTAATCTTATGGAAATTAATTATTCGAAATGCAAACTTATGAGATTCACAAGAAAAAAATTATTGGATACTTGTTACACCCTCGGTGATTATTCTCTGGAAAAAGTTGATACATTCGTTGATCTTGGAGTTGTATTGGATTGTAAACTTAACTTTAAATCTCATATTTCTGTTTCTATAAACAAAGCAAAATCAGTTCTTGGTTTTGTGAAACGTTGGAGTAAAGAGTTTAAGGATCCTTATGTTTCAAAAAATTTATACATGCCAATTGTTCGCCCAATTTTGGAATACTCTTCGGTCATATGGGATCCAATTTATAAAACACGCAGCGACCGAGTCTGTTCAAAAACAAATCCTACTTTTCTGTTTACGAAGTTTGAACTTTTCATATGATAATCTTCCACCATACACTGATAGACTCTCACTGATCAAGCTGCCAACTCTGGAAAGCCGTAGAAAAATGCTAAATGTCTCATTTCTTTATAATGTGATTATGGGTGATATTTCTGCTGGCTTTCTTGTTAACAACATAAATTTCAATGTTCCTCAACGTACTACCCGCCACTATGCACCACTAGCAATTCAATTCTCCAGGATGAGCTATGCAAACGCTGATCCTTTAACAAGAATTTCAAAAGATTTTAACGCGTTTTATAATTTTATCGATTTTGCAATGGATATTAATACTATAAAAAGTAAAATAATAATGTTTTTAAATTCTTAATTTTAATTATACAATTATTAGTTATGTACATATATAGTCTGTAAGGAATTATCCATAGACTAATAGATTAAATAAATAAAAAAAAAAAATAAAATAAATTAACTTCGAATTTTTCCTTCAAGTAATATAAAAAATTATATTTACTGTAGGCATATTTAAATATGACCAAATACATATTTTTACTGAAAGACATTTGGAATGGGCCACATACGTCAGCTGACATTAATTTGCCTGGTCTATAAAAAATCCTCCTTAATTGTGTTAATCTCTGCAAACATTTACTGCAAAATCTGCTGTTGGGGAGTATTTGCTTTAACAAATCAATTTTGCTTTTATTATTCATTTTATTTTTAATATTAAATACAATACAAATAATTGTTCGTCCTTTGTTTGTTGTTTATTTTGGCGCAAATCAAATTTTTTTCTTGAATCAGCTGTTTATTTGCTAAATCTTACTAAATATTGTCTGATTACTTTTCTCAGTAAAAGAGCAAAAGAGACTAACTTTTTAACTTCAAATTTTTTCTTCAAGTAATATACAAAATTATATTTACTGTAGGCATATTTAAATATGACCAAATACTTATTTTTACTGAAAGACATTTGGAATGGGCCACATACGTCAGCTGACATTAATTTGCCTGGTCTATAAAAAATCCTCCATAATTGTGTTAATCTCTGCAAACATTAACTGCAAAATCTGCTGTTGGGGAGTATTTGCTTTAACAAATCAATTTTGCTTTTATTATTCATTTTATTTTTAATATTAAATACAATACAAATAATTGTTCGTCCTTTGTTTGTTGTTTATTTTGGCGCAAATCAAATTTTTTCTTGAATCAGCTGTTTATTTGCTAAATCTTACTAAATATTGTCTGATTACTTTTCTCAGTAAAAGAGCAAAAGAGACTAAAAACGGCTTACTCTCTGAACTAGAACTTACTGAATAAATGTTACTGGAAAAGTAAACAGACACACCTATTGTCTTTACGTCCTTTCAATTTGGCCGAGTAAAAATGGTAAACAGGAATGCCTACTTCTGATTGGCTGTTATGTTGATTTTGAAGTATTGCCATCTAATTTTGGCATATTTACTAGATTTTCGTTCCTGAACTTTTCAAATTATTTTGTACTCTGAGAGCAATTTTGAAATGTTTCCTGAAAGAGTTTACTGAAAGATTTTTATGCAGTAAGACTTTGCAAACTCAGCCATTTTTGGATCAGCTGTTTTATGACCAAGCACAAAAATTATTGAAACCATTTTTTTAATTTGAAAAGTTCAATTTTCCAGAAACAGGGCGATGTATTGATGAAGGAAGCTTAAATATTCCCGGGGAACATACCAAATCAAATTTTCTTTTATTTTCTTGACGTTGATCTGCATTGAGCTTCGGACAATGAACGCGTTAACGTTTTTTCTTAAGTTGTAAGCAGAATAGATTCGTTGAGCCATCCGTCGCGTTATGTGTTATCGAAAATACAACAACCACAAGGAAAGGATTACTCTAACGCTTGAAGTTTATTGCGGTGCACTTCGGAGTTAAATATACATTTTAGAACTTTTTGCGAGCGTTAATGTGATAACAAAAAACGCTCAACCTTTAAGGGCTAAGCAGAATGCTCGCGTTGAGCCATCCGTTGCGTTAAGTGTTATCGAAAATACAACAACCACAAGGAAACTATAACACAAACGCTCGAAGTTGATGTGTGCTGCGCTTTGGAGTTAAATATATTTTAACTTTTTGCGTGCGTTAACGCGCTCAACGCGAACATTCTGTTTAGCCCTTTAAATACATTTAAACTTTCTGCGCGCGTTAACGCGATAAAAAAAGATATTCTAGATGTGATAATTTTTTAAAATTTCATCCATCTAACATAATCAAAATGCATTTATGAAATTGATTTTTTACAATTTATTAATGTCCTATCTTTATAATATATATATATGCATTAACATTATTAGCATTAGTTTTAGAAATAAACTTAATAATGTTAAAAGGCGCTTTTAAACTATAATTTTTAAAGTGTAAATGTGCCTTATATCGATTAAAGTCCCTTTTAGACTGTAGACGTGATCAAGGCCTATATAAGGTCGGCCAGTAAGCGAATTCATAGACAAAACTAAAGTTTAACGTCAATTGTTTTTGCCGAGGCGAAAACTAATTGTTTCGCCTTTAAATGAAAAACACAGCCAAAACAAAACACAATCTATAATTTGTAGGATCATTTACTTCAAAATCATCTTTAAACTCTTGAAATAGTCCAAATGAGCTTCACAAAGACAATATAACTTAAAATTGAATTGAATGTTGAAAAATATTAATATTTTTGTTTTGACGTGTAACATAATTTTATATGTATGTGTAGGTTTCAAAATATGATTTGACAGCAAACTTTATACTCACCTGTGCTTACTGGCCGACTTTATATAGGCCTTGGACGTGATGAAGAGCATTATTTTGATTCAATAACTTAGAGCCATTTAGACTACTAAATTCAATCGATTCCAAACGTCAATTCCATAGCGTATGGGCATTTTATCCCTGGTCACACATCCAGAGGATTATATTTGATGTATACGCTATGGAATTGACATCGAGATCGAATAGATTTAGTAAATCTAAACGCAATTTTCGATTTGATTGAAATCCTATGCTAAATCGGGATAGCTTCAAATGCATCCCTACTTTTGCAGCAATAAAATAATTACACTATGCTACAAAACAAAAAAAATATTCAGGGGTTCTAATGTACCAATTCTGTTTAGTTGAAGTCCCTGGACCACGAAAATACCTTTGGTTTTTTGGGACACTTCGAAAATTAGTTTTATAACGGTAAATGTAAAGAAAAACGTCGTTTCACAGATTTTCAATTTGAAACGCGAATAACTTCTTTTATATTTTTCCGCGTAATATAATAAAACTTATACGGCTTTATATCATAATTTCATCATACAGTAGAGAAAAACGTGGTTACACAGTTTTTCAACTTGAAACGCAAATAACTTCTTTATATTTCCCCCGTAATATAATAAAACTTATACGGCTTAATATCTTAATTTCATCGTACAGTCCGAATAAAAATAAATTTTGTCTTTTTATGCATATTTTTTCAAATTTCAACGACTGTAATTCAGCCAATCCTCAACAGATTTACCCAATATATATCTTGTTTGAAAATTAAATGCACAAAATTAAACTGAATTTATACTGAATTATACAATTTCAATATGGCAATGCTATCAAAAATCAATTGTTTTTTGTCAAATTTGTTTACGTTTATGAGAAATAAATTTAAAAATAAATGCAAATTTGAACCTTTCCTCTGTGAGCTGTTTGCTAACATAATAGCTGCTATTTCTCCTTTATATCATCACAAAGATGTAATCCCGAAAAAAATGAAGCAATTGAGAATATTTTCTTTTCACACACAGACAAACAATTGTTTTGAAACAAACAAAAAATGTTTCGAAAATGCCGAAATTTTCGTCTGTCAAACAGACTGCTCGCCACATAGGATACGTTTAGACTACTAAATCCACTCGATCTCAAATGTCAATTCCATAGCGTGATAATAGGTGTGTCTGGTTACTTTTCCAGTAATATTTACTCAATAAGTTCTAGTTCAGAGAGTAAGCTGTTTTTACTCTCTTCTGCGATAATACTGAAAAAAGTAAGAAGACAACATTTAGTAAAATTTAGCAAATAAACAGCTGATTCAAGAAAATATTTATATTTGCGCCAAAATAAACAGCAAACAAAGGACGAACACAATTATTTGTTTTGCATTTCATATTAAAAATAATATGAACAAAAAAAGAAAAAATGAGTTGATATGTTCCTCGGGAACATTTACGCTTCCTGCATCAGTACATTGCCCTCTTTCTGGAACTTGCCTGAAAATATAAAGAATTAATTTCTAATTTAATGAAAATTTGCATTACTTACGAATTTTCTTCCATTTTCTGTAATTTTTATAAACTGAACTTGAAATTGAACATTGCAAAATAAAAAATGTTTTGAATAATTTTTGTGATTGGTCATAAAACAGCTGATCCGAAATTAGCTAAGTTTGCAAAATCTTACTGCATAAAAATCTTTCAGTAAAGTCCAGTAAGTTTGTTGTTGTTGAACTGTCAAACATGCTCTCTCACTTGACTCTCTTTTACTGGATTTTTTGGTAAACAGACAACATTTGGTTACCTTTGGTAACAGTTGTTAACAAATATCTAGTAAAAAGACAGAGCTAATGTGCATTACCTCGATTTATCATACAAAATTAAATCTACTCAATATCTCGATTTTCTCTAAATCCTATGCTAAATCGAGATAATTTCAAATACAACCCTGCTTTTGTCCCAAAAAAATAATCATTTCTCCTCAAAACATGCTTTAAAACATGATACTATAAATAAGGTAACCTCATGCTCACAGATGGCTATTTTTTTATTTTGACAACCCTTCCTTTTCAAAATGTTTAGTCATACCTTATAAATATGTACGTATATGTGACAAATACATGTAACTGCCGATGTTTTGAAAAGGTTTATATTTTATGTTCGTTGATTGGCTTTGCCGGTATGCTGGCGTTTTGCGCGGCTAAAGCTCGCCGGATGAGGGGCGGTTCTTGCCAACCAATAAACGATACGGCTGTAAAAAACAAACTAAATCATACCGGGCTTTTAATCGAAATAAGTTAATGTCATATTGGGAACCCGAAATATGCCAGAAAAAGAAAATGGAAAAAGAATAACTAGAAAATAATGCTTGTAGTTTAACTTCACAAACCTATAAGTATAGAAACAGTTGTTCCCCCGACGGTTTACCTGCCGAGGAAACTCCCACCCACCGAGATTCCTTCTCGCCATGACACATTTTTGTGTCCCTAATCTGACCTACCCCTTCCTCTCCTTTACCACATCCCTACCACCTTCCTAAAATATTCTTCACACCAAATACATTTCAACCTATTTGCAGAAAATTATATCCTTAATTACCATATTTTTTTCTTCACTATTTTCAGGGTAATCTTCCCCAAAGCTCGCGTATGGTATGTTCGTAAGTATATAGTAGCCTTTTTTTAATACATTCCAGTATTTTTTATTTTCTAATTTCTTTTTTTATGTTTCAAATATACAGAAAGAGGCAACCAAGGCGTGTCTGCCTTTACACTTTAAAGGCTGTCTATGTTGGTGGTCCCTAATCCTGGCCTGAGCTCAACCCCGAATTAGAACAATAAAAAAACAACAGGTGACCACAATTGATATAAAGAAAATGCACTTGTTCACCCTTTAACTTTGTTCAATTTTTGTATAGCAAGATCAGTTTTGGAATATATCAAATTCGAAGCTGGTCGTCCGTCCAGAGTTTAAAGTAGGTAGTCGCTTTGGCAAGATACCTGGGCATGCCGGACTGGTCATGCCATAAAGTGCTGATTCTCCCTCGTTGGATTGGATGTGCGATGCTGTGGCTCCTGATATTTATTTTTAATATTATTTTAAGCAAAATTGTTTATCAAATGTTTGATATGTTCATGCACATTCAGTTGGTTTCTGTTTGTATTGTATTGCTGTTTTGTGTTTTCTTTCAAGTTCAAAATCAATATTCCGCAATAAAAAAATTCGAATTGAAATTTACAAAAGATGTATTTTCGTCACTCCAATCAGGGCCACACAACCAATCTTCATCAAGCGTCAAATCAAAAAGGAACGAAATTTATCCATTTAATCAGGAAGAAAGGCTCCTGTCATCATATTTTTTCTTTTGTTTATAATTTATTCCAATTCTCTCAGTCGTGTTTTGTTTGACATTATTCACAAACATATGGTTTGACTATTGTGAATGATCGTAAATATGCATGCTTCTTCTTATTCCCAATAGCAAACAGAGGCGCACCCCACAAAGCCAACTATCCTGCTGATATCCTTATCAAAGGATAGGAGGAAAAAAGTGCGACAAAAATATAAAAATAAAAATAATTCAAAAATTTCATCTTGGGTGTTTTTTTAAAAGTATCGGTATTCGAAATCCCTCCTTTTATTGTGATCTGGCAACCCTAAATATTAATTCTGAGGAAAAATTAATTATTTAAAACATCATGATTTATTTGCCACGTGTAAACGGTTAACCTCATATATGATTTTACCATGTGTAAACCGAGTGTAAGAATAACGTCATACGCCAAGCGTTACGGTTTAGTGCGGCGCAATATAACATATGGGCAACTGACGTTTATGAATGAAAGCGTTGGGGACGCTTAAATGGCAACATTCAAGGTAGATATACAAGGTAGCCGCATCGGCGAATTTCTACAACAAACATCGGTTGTTGTATTTTGATATGTCAAAAATATTTTGCCAAAACAAACAGATTGACAAGATTTTTTTACACAAATTCTTGTAGAAAATGTTAATAAAAGTATTGCCGAAAAAGCTATTATAAAATTCGGAGATTTTGATTTATAATTTTGTTTTTTAATTTTTTGGTTCAACATTACAACAACATTTTTGACATTTATTTGTCCAACAGCTGGCCCGATGCGGCTACCTTATTAAATATACCTTGGCAACATTATTTGGCGGCTTGGATCACGGACGGACGGAAAAATGGAGTATGCAGAAATTAAGGTGGGATCACATGATTGTCGCAATGCGCCAATTTAAACCAATTTTTATTGTCCAAAGTTTTACTACAATAAATAAATTGTCACAATCAAATTCTCTGCGGTCACATGATTGTCCAACTTTTCATAAATTTGATTGCCGCATATTGTCTCAAAACCATCAAGTGACAATTATTGTCCAACTTCAGTCACACGATTGTTCTACTACACGGCAAATATCAGAAGCAGCTGCTATGTGTCAAAGTTTGTTTATTAAAAATGTTAAAGCATTTAAAAATTTGTTTTATTAAGATGTGTTCTTTAAAAAAAAAGAAAATTGCAGCAGCTATAATTATGGTGCATGAAATGCAGTTTGTTCGCAGCCTTCTTGTTTTTCTTGGCAATTTCTCGCATTTGTGATGCCAAATACATCCCAATCGCGTGCCAATTATCTTCCTCCGCATCTAAACACTTAACTGCACGCTGCAAAATGTCACTTTTGTCTACCTTTACAATCTCAGCAGCGGCATGTTGTGAAGTACTTCCAGAGTCATCCAAATCTAATGTTGACACTGTACTTGACATTTTTGACACAGAGTGGTCGTTGTAAAATTGCATTGCAGACCAATGCGGCCAATGTGGTATGGTATTTTCGGCTCCCTGACCAGATTTTGATTTTAGTTTTTTTTTACATTTTGAAAGGCCGTTTTAATGTTGCACCATTTGGCCTTGCAGTCTTCCACCGTGTGCCCTGTACACATTTTTTCAATTTCCCGCCATGCCTGCTCCCGTTTATTCCTATCTTTGTACTCGGTGGATGAATACTGCCAAACACATGGATGCTGTTCCACAGCTTGTATCAGCTCCTGTATTGCAGTGTAGGTCCAGGAACAAATTACACTTGGTTTTTTTCTTTTTTTCGGCACAGGTGTTTCTGGTTGCTGATCGGGGGAAAAGAACTCAAGCTCAGCTGAATTTTCGTATACAATGCAATCACCGAATTCCATATTAAAGCTGCAAATACATAATATGAACATAATTATAGCAAATACAACAATTTAAATTAACTTTACTTTACTTACGACAAAGAAATGTTGACGGTACAAACACAAGAAAAACCAGTAAGGAAAGTAGTAAAGTCGGACGGGGCCGACTTTATGATACCCTTCACCACTTTGGGTGTATTCAACAGGACCATTAAAATGAAATTGGATAAACTATATTTATTTAAATGTGAATCTACCTAGATATATCCATAAAGTATGTAAATCGACTTCAAACAAATATAAATAGGTCATCCGTTGGGCTA
The DNA here is from genome assembly GCF_032173495.1 of Musca vetustissima. Taxonomy (NCBI): domain Eukaryota; kingdom Metazoa; phylum Arthropoda; class Insecta; order Diptera; family Muscidae; genus Musca; species Musca vetustissima. The sequence goes on from NW_026887233.1 coordinate 27,883, forward strand.
TGTCTGTACTTCTGGAAAACGCAACTACGTAATTCTATGCTAAATTTTGTAAGTTGTGCAAAATTTGATGTCAATCTGACTAACATGAGGAGTTTGATGCCCAATTTACCTGAAACCAGAGGAAAATATATATGGAAGCTCTATCCAAATATTAAGGGATTTGAAACAAACTTGTCACAGATTAGTTTGTTCTAATTTCAGAAAGTTTTGTTCCTATCAGCTCATTGGTTCCTTGGTGCGTCAATTACTTAAAATCAATCTATAATAAAAGGGAGCTATATCTAAATCTGGACCGATTTTCACGAAAAAAGCAGACATCACTCTAGGCTCAATTCAGTACGTTATGCCAAATTTCGTGCAAATCGAAAGGTATATATCGACTTTGGTGCACCATTTACATGAAATCGGACGAAACTATATATGGGAGCTATATAGAAATCTGGACCGATTTTCTTGAAACTTGGCAGATATCACTCTAGGCTCATTTCAGTACGTTATGCCAAATTTCGTGCAAATCGAAGGATATATAGGGACTTTGGTGCACTATTTACATGAAATCGGACGAAACTGTATATGGGAGCTATATCTAAATCTGGGCCGATTTTCTCGAAACTTGGCAGACATCACTCTAGGCTTAATGCAGTAGGTTATGCCAAATTTCGTGCAAATCGAAAGATATATAGGGACTTTGGGGCACCATTTACATTAAATCGGACGAAACTATAAATGGGAGGTATATCTAAATCTGAACCGATTTTCTCAAAACTTGGCAGACATGACTCTGGGCTCAATTCAGTACGTTATGTTAAATTTCGTGCAAATCGAAATATATGTAGGGACTTTTGTGCACTATTTACATTAAATCGGACGAAACTATATATGGGATCTATATCTTAATCTGGACCGATTTTCACGAAACTTGGCAGACATAATTCTAGGCTCAATTTAGTACGTTATGCCAAATTTCGTGCAAATCGAAGGATATATAGGGATTTTGGTGCACCATTTACATGAAATCGGACGAAACTATATATGGGAGCTATATCTAAATCTGGACCGATTTTCACGAAACTTGGCAGACATGACTCTGGGCTCAATTCAGTACGTTATGCCAAATTTCGTGCAAATCGAAGGATGTATAGGGACTTTGGTGCACCATTTACATGAAATCGGACGAAACTATATATGGGAGCTATATCTTAATCTGGACCGATTTTCACGAAACTTGGCAGACATAATTCTAGGCTCAATTCAGTACGTTATGCCAAATTTGGTGCAAATCGAAGGATATATAGGGATTTTGGTGCACCATTTACATGAAATCGGACGAAACTATATATGGGAGCTATATCTAAATCTGGACCGATTTTCACGAAAATTGGCAGACATCATTCTAGACCTAAATGATTAGGCTGTACCAAATTTCGTGCAAATCGAACGATATATAGGGACCGTTTATATTAAATCGGTTAAATATATATATGGGAGCTATATCTAAATCTGAACCGATTTTTCCCAATTTCAATAGGGTTCGTCCTTGGGCCGAATAAGTGACCTGTGCCAATTTTCATCCAATTCGGATAACAAATGCGGCCTGTACTTTGTTTACAATTTAACATGGACAGACAGACGGACAGACGGACAGACGGACAGACGGACGGACGGACGGACGGACGGACATGCATAAATCGACTTAGAAAGTGATTCTATGCATATTCTCAAAAGGAACCATGTGTCTATCTCGATTATTTTTGCCTGTTACAAACATATGCACAAAGACATAATACCCTGTACCACAGTGTGGTGAAGGGTATAAATATTATTTAAAAAAAATCAGGTTATTGACGCGTATTGTCTTCTTTGATTGACGCACTAGAAAACAATAAATATTGACGCATTTTTCAACTTTAAATTTGCGCAAGGTTGTCTATTAACAGTTCACACGATTGTCGTACCAGAGTTGTATTTGATTGCCGCAAATCAGCACAATTTATTTTTGATTGTCGCATTGGACAATAAATTGTGCAATCACACGATTGGCATATAAAATGCACCAATAATTGGCGCATTGCGGCAATCATGTGATCCCGCCTTTATTGAATAAAATGGTAAGTAGAGTGCAAAAAAAATTAAAGTGAAAATTTAAATAATTAAATAAAAATGCGTGAAAGTGTCGGGTTATTGTAATAAGTGAGTGTAGTGATTGTGAAAAGTGTTTAAAGTGTAGAAAAATGATGAATGAAAAATTCTATTGAAAAACATACAGTGCGGGTGTATGTGAAAATACTACAAGTGCAACTAATGAATGAAAAATAAAATAAGAAAAAATTCTAAAGAAAATTATGATTAAATAGAAAATAACACGAAATAATTGAATAATAAAAATTATAAACTCAAATCAGTAATAGAATGAAATTAAACAATCCGGTGTGTGTAAGTGTATGGGTGCATATAGTGTAAAAGTAAAATGAAAAACTGCACTTATTCAAAAACTTGAGTTTGGCGGAAACCTAGTGTTCGAAAACTTAGAATGTTTTCGAAAAATATGAGTGATAAAAAAGTACTAAAATTTGAGTGATAAATATGAAAGAGAATGATAATGAGCAAAAATAATCAAACTAAAAATGGAAACTGCGGAATCAAAACAAAAAGTGAAAATAAAAGAATGAAAATATAACTATAAAAAAAAGAAAAACTAAGCAAAACAAAAAAATAAAAAAAGAAAATACTTGTAAAAATTAATTTAAAATGAGCCAAAACAAAATAAAGAGGAAAACGACAAAAATAAATATTTTTGTGTAAAAGGTGATCGGACGGACAAAAAGGAATTGGAAATATGTTCCTTGTGTTTTCTTTTTTTTTTTGAAATAAATAATACTTTGCCAAAGGTATAGTATAAAATTGGTGACGGTGCAAAACTTTCCTGTACTTTGAAAACAGAGTGAAAACATTACTAACCAAAATTTTTTTTAAATATGAAGTTATTTCAAAGCAAAGATTTTAAATATTGACTGAAAAGAAAAATAACTTTGTGTGGTTGAAACAAACCAAAAGAAATAATGAATAAAAATTAAAATTAAAATTCGGCAATCGGACGGACGTAGTGACAAAAGTTTTTAACAATGAAGTGTTGTGAAAATGTGTGAAATAGCTAAGTGTGAGGATTATATTAAGTAAGATAATTTTTGTGGAAAAAAACTATTGAAACGAAATGATTGTTGGAAGTGATTGAAAAATAATAAAATCTGGGTGATAACAAACTATAAAAGAGACAAAAATTAATAAAATTAATTTAAAGCGACAGAAGTATAATAATTATTTGAAGGTTATCGTTATCGGACGGGATTTAAATCGGACGGAAATAATTATACAGTCAAAATGAAAAGAATGAATAACTCTACTTATATCTGAATTTAATATTTAAAATTACTATGTATTTCACTCATACTAATGATCAAATTTATTTTCTTATCTTTTTAGGAATTCTTCAAAGCAATAAAATTGGACGGATACATTTTTGAACCAACAAAGTGACATAGTGGTGAGTTCGAGGAATCTAACCCATTTTCTCCTCTGTAGGTGTGCCATCGACTAGACACCCAGTCTTAGTCAGAATGTCGGATACGATGTTTTGCAAATACGCCGAGGTGTATTTGTTCGTGTCTTCCCTCCTTCCAGACTCTAACGTCATAAATCGACAAATGACAGATCCGCGATCGTGTGTACAACACTCCCCTGCCTTGTGCCAAAGCTGCGAATGGGTATATAAAGAGGGAGTGCACTAAAGATCAAGGACAGTTGCAACCGTGACTGCTCAGGAGTCGTAGACATATTGTTAGAGTTGGTAAACCTGGGTTGCTTCCTGTCGTACTCTGGCCTCGTATTTCTGACTTCAGCTGGTAGTGTCTAGTAGATTGGACTCCTACTAGTTTAGGGAAAAGTCCACGAGATTCCCGAACTCAGCTACAATGAATTTTTTTCCGCGGAAACTGGTCATATAAGCAGATCTGGAACCACAATACAAAAACGTGAGTTGTCTTCTTCCACTTATAATTCCTTTACCCTATTTTACACCAATTGACAGAAAATTGAATATGAATTAATTGAAATTGCTTTTTGTGGATCTTATCCACTTAAGTAATATTATGTTACAGGTTTAAATTGAGTTTCGTGAGTATGGCTAGAGACTGTACTGCAATCTCACCATTTTAACAATTTAGGTTTCTTTTATTACATTCTTTAAATTATCCTTTGCTAATTCAATTTTATATATTTATTTTCATGATCTAATACTTCGAGAAAATTGCACCCTACACTCAAAACTCAACACACTGGATAAACTTTTGCTATTCTACAGCTTGGATTATAAGCATGTTTGGATTTCGTAAGTAGTAATTCAGGTTAGTAATTTACTATTAATTATTCTTAAAATGTATCTAATATAAAACTCTTATTCCATTCTAGGTATTGCTGACTTCAAACTGAGGAATGATTTGTCCCTACTCTGGATGACTTCAGGTGAGTAAAGGAAAACGTAGTTTAGACAATTTATTATTGATATATATTTAATATTCATTTATAAAAAATAAATGTAATTATTCATTGGCTGGGAATTGACCCATGAGATAGCTGACCAGCAGCAGATTCATATAAAAACGAATAAGGGAATTCCAATAGCTACTTAAACTAGTTAACAATTTAAAAATCGGTAAAAATTCAAGTTGAGAGCCACGAAGGGAAATTAAATAATTGGAATACTCATTCACTCCAAATTCAATATTTGAGTGAAAAAGAGATAATTAAATAATGATTAAAATTCAACATGCTGAAGAAATAACTAATATGAGATCTATAAATTACTTTTTTTAAATTCAGTTGGCATAACAAATTTCATATTTGACCATTGGATTCTAGTACTTCAATGTTTGAATCCCTCATAAAACTAAAAAAAAAAAATGAAAAAAATTGATAAATAATTTATATTCAGAGCTGATTGCTTTAAAACTATGTTATTATAAAAATTATTGTTTCAAATCCTTGGCATGAAAAACACCATTTCATTTCAAGACTTCCAGCGGAAACCACTACTGAGAAAATTGACCGTTACATCACATCTAAAATTGGAAAATTTAATGATATTAACATACATAAATTCAATTTTTCGCAACAACGCTCAATTGCATCATTCAAAATTACAACCTCTGATGAAATGTATACTCGTCTTATTGATCCTGAGTTCTGGCCGAAACATACTATAGTTCGTGAATACGTATATAGAGAAAGACAAATGCCTGATAATAATGGTTACATTCATCAAAACTCTGTTAACTTTTCAAAAAACTAAGCACTTTTTGTAATGATACATTATCTATAGCCTATCAAAACGTCCGCGGAATTCGATCTAAGATATCGAAATTGTATGTTGACAGTTTTACCTTTGATCATCATAGCTTAGTTATGACTGAGACCTGGTTAAATGAACGTATTTTAAACTCGGAAATTCTGTCAAATAAATACAATATCTTTAGACGTGACCGTGTAAGCAACGGCGGTGGAGTGCTCATAGCTGTCTCCAATATATTTTCATGCCAATTACTGGATCTTGATTCTTCCCTTGATATTGAGTTCATTGCTATCGAAGTAAAAAACAATTTGAAAAAAATGTTTATAACATGCTCATATATTCCTCCATCATCACCGCAAATAATTTATGAAAAGCATAGCCATGCATTAAAAGCAGTTTTACAAAAAACTAAGCCAGAGGATCTAATTTGTATACTTGGCGATTTTAATATACCAAACATGTTGTGGAATTTTTTACCTGGGGATAAATACCTGCTGCCCGAAAATATACACAAATTTTATGAATTATTCTTCGATACACTTTTTGATCTTGGTATTTTTCAAATAAATTGTATCCGTAACACCTATAATAAGTTATTGGACCTGATATTTGTAAATCAAGTGGATGATTGTTACATTCAACGAATTGATCCGTTAACATTTCCCGAAGACCAGCACCATCCAACTATCAAAATTAATGTTTCGTTTCCTACTGGAAACCAAATCATACCCGGGACTCAAAGTGAGAAATCCTTATGTTTTTCGAAAACAAACTTTGAGCAGTTACGTGAACTTATGCATAACACAGACTGGGATATCCTTTTGTCTAGCACTTACGATTTAAATGGTGCTATCGATATTTTTTACAAAAAGCTATACGATTTTATTGATATCAGCGTACCGAAATATGTAATTAAGAAGCTTTCTGGGCCACCATGGAACTCTATAGCTTTGGCAAAGGCTAAAAATGTGAAAAATAAACAATATAAGAAATATAAAAAGACAGGATCTTCCATTGACTACGGAAGATATTCTGTAGCACGGTCTGAATATACTACTATAAATAATATTTGCTATTCAAATTATCTGACAAAACTCAAAAACAACTTTAAACAGAATCCGAAGTCCTTCTTCAAATTTGTCAATTCGAAGCGCAAATCCACCGATTTTCCACCAAATTTAAAGTACGATGATGCTGAATCCTGTGATATAAATGTTATATCTAACATGTTTGCAGACTTCTTCAGTACAACATATTCTACTAAAACATTTAGCGGCAACAACTACCCCTTCGAAATTAATACTAATCAATCAATATCTATTTCACTATTAAACAGCTCTATGGTTTTAAATAGATTGAAAACTTTAAAGTATAGCTATGATTTTGGACCAGATAATATCCCGAGTTGCATCCTAAGGGAGTGCGCCGATGCTTTTGTTTATCCTCTTACCATATTGTTCAATGCTTCCATAACTCAAGCTGTTTTTTCCTGAGGTTTGGAAAACATCGTATATCATTCCACTCTTTAAAAACGGAAATAAATCTGATGTGGCCAATTACCGAGGAATAGCAAAATTAAGCGTGATTCCAAAGCTTTTTGAAAAACTGATTACTGAAAACCTTATCCATTGCATTAGTTCTATTGTTTCACCCTATCAGCACGGATTTCAGAGGAAGTGTTCTACAACAACAAACCTCATTCAGTTCACTACAGTTATAAATCGAGGATTTCTTCAAGGAAAGCAAACTGATGTAATTTACACAGATTTCAGCAAGGCATTCGATAAAGTTAATCATAAATTATTACGATTAAAACTTAAAAACATTGGATTTACAAATAGAAGTTCCGAATGGATTTTTTCATATCTACAAAATAGAACACAAAAAGTATGTTTTAAAAACGCCATTTCGAAGAGTATTATGGTTTCTTCTGGAGTCCCACAAGGAAGTCATCTAGGACCAATCCTATTTTCTTTATTTATAAATGATCTACCTTCATCTATAAAATTTTCAAATATTTTGATGTATGCCGACGATGTGAAAATATTTCTTAGCATTTCGGAGATATGTAAGAATCAGCTGCTTCAAAATGATTTGAATTCGTTTGTTAACTGGTGCAACATTAATCTTATGGAAATTAATTATTCGAAATGCAAACTTATGAGATTCGCAAGAAAAAAATTATTGGATACTTGTTACACCCTCGGTGATTATTCTCTGGAAAAAGTTGATACATTCGTTGATCTTGGAGTTGTATTGGATTGTAAACTTAACTTTAAATCTCATATTTCTATATATAGTTCTTGGTTTTGTGAAACGTTGCAGTAAAGAGTTTAAGGATCCTTATGTTTCAAAAAATTTATACATGTCAATTGTTCGCCCAATTTTGGAATACTCTTCGGTCATATGGGATCCAATTTATAAAACACGCAGCGACCGAGTCTGTTCAAAAACAAATCCTACTTTTCTGTTTACGAAGTTTGAACTTTTCATATGATAATCTTCCACCATACACTGATAGACTCTCACTGATCAAGCTGCCAACTCTGGAAAGCCGTAGAAAAATGCTAAATGTCTCATTTCTTTATAATGTGATTATGGGTGATATTTCTGCTGGCTTTCTTGTTAACAACATAAATTTCAATGTTCCTCAACGTACTACCCGCCACTATGCACCACTAGCAATTCAATTCTCCAGGATGAACTATGCAAACGCTGATCCTTTAACAAGAATTTCAAAAGATTTTAACGCGTTTTATAATTTTATCGATTTTACAATGGATATTAATACTATAAAAAGTAAAATAATAATGTTTTTAAATTCTTAATTTTAATTATACAATTATTAGTTATGTACATATATAGTCTGTAAGGAATTATCCATAGACTAATAGATTAAATAAATAAAAAAAATAAATAAAATGAATTAACTTCGAATTTTTCCTTCAAGTAATATACAAAATTATATTTACTGTAGGCATATTTAAATATGACCAAATACTTATTTTTACTGAAAGACATTTGGAATGGGCCACATACGTCAGCTGACATTAATTTGCCTGGTCTATAAAAAATCCTCCTTAATTGTGTGCAAACATTTACTGCAAAATCTGCTGTTGGGGAGTATTTGCTTTAACAAATCAATTTTGCTTTTATTATTCATTTTATTTTTAATATTAAATACAATACAAATAATTGTTCGTCCTTTGTTTGTTGTTTATTTTGGCGCAAATCAAATTTTTTTCTTGAATCAGCTGTTTATTTGCTAAATCTTACTAAATATTGTCTGATTACTTTTCTCAGTAAAAGAGCAAAAGAGACTAACTTTTTAACTTCGAATTTTTTCTTCAAGTAATATACAAAATTATATTTACTGTAGGCATATTTAATTATGACCAAATACTTATTTTTACTGAAAGACATTTGGAATGGGCCACATACGTCAGCTGACATTAATTTGCCTGGTCTATAAAAAATCCTCCTTAATTGTGTTAATCTCTGCAAACATTAACTGCAAAATCTGCTGTTGGGGAGTATTTGCTTTAACAAATCAATTTTGCTTTTATTATTCATTTTATTTTTAATATTAAATACAATACAAATAATTGTTCGTCCTTTGTTTGTTGTTTATTTTGGCGCAAATCAAATTTTTTCTTGAATCAGCTGTTTATTTGCTAAATCTTACTAAATATTGTCTGATTACTTTTCTCAGTAAAAGAGCAAAAGAGACTAAAAACGGCTTACTCTCTGAACTAGAACTTACTGAATAAATGTTACTGGAAAAGTAAACAGACACACCTATTATCTTTACGTCCTTTCAATTTGGCCGAGTAAAAATGGTAAACAGGAATGCCTACTTCTGATTGGCTGTTATGTTGATTTTGAAGTATTGCCATCTAATTTTGGCATATTTACTAGATTTTCGTTCCTGAACTTTTCAAATTATTTTGTACTCTGAGAGCAATTTTGAAATGTTTCCTGAAAGAGTTTACTGAAAGATTTTTATGCAGTAAGACTTTGCAAACTCAGCCATTTTTGGATCAGCTGTTTTATGACCAAGCACAAAAATTATTGAAACCATTTTTTTAATTTGAAAAGTTCAATTTTCCAGAAACAGGGCGATGTATTGATGAAGGAAGCTTAAATATTCCCGGGGAACATACCAAATCAAATTTTCTTTTATTTTCTTGACGTTGATCTGCATTGAGCTTCGGACAATGAACGCGTTAACGTTTTTTCTTAATGGTGTTTTTACACGATATGTATTTTACATATGTGCTGTCACTTATTTCATCCATATGTAATTCCTTATGTGTGTCAAAATTAGCAGTGTACACAAAACATTTATTTTTGTGTTCAAATCGGCATATGTATTTTACATATGACATAACCTATAAACAAAAAAACACTTTTATTTTTTCTTAAATCAACATCATTTTTTTATTAAACACCTACAAACGAAATAGTAATTTGTAATTGTTGCCTTTTCATCCTTTTCTTTGAATTGCAATTGAAATATTTTCTTCCAACAATGTGTTTCATTCAAACAGCTGATTTCCTTATGTTTCACATACGAAAATAGAGCGCGTCCTATTCGGAAAAAAATACATATTGTTACGAAAATAACTTTAGATTTAAGATTAATTTAGATGAATTCCGTTAATTTAAGAATTTGAATTGTAACGTAAATTTCTACTACGCAGTTTATTCGAATAACTTCACAACAACAACTACTGTATAGATTTTTCTACATCCTTCCATTTCCTCTTTCATTTTCTATTTTTGTTATTGTCGTACAATTCTTGTTAAACGTCATCATTGATGATCGCTTAATTCCTCTTTCTTTGTTACCCCCTCGCCTGTATATGTGTTGTTGTTATTGTTTACTCAATGTAAGTTTGTATGTGTTGTTGTTATTGTTTACTCAATGTAAGTTTGTATGTGTTGTTGTTATTGTTTACTCAATGTAAGTTTGTATGTGTGTTTGTTGCATTGGTAGATTGTTCGTAATCTAGACGTTACCAGATCGTCTGGAAACTTCTGTAGCGACAGGCAGGGCTCATATAAATAGAGGAAATGGAAAGACAGTGAGTCAGTTGTGAATCAGATCGCGAATTGAAACCGTCGAGTAAAGTAAAGTGCAAAGTAAAGTTGTGTGAATAAAATCATTGTAATAATCGTAATCAGAAAGAACCCGCGTTTTATTTGGTACGAATTGTATCGGGAAATAAAACAACGACTACACGGGATTAACTAAAATCCAAGAACGTAACAATATGTAATTGCATATCGTTTTGACACATTGAAATTTCCGTATGTTTCACATGACGAGTTCGATTTCCATATGTAAAAAAGTGACAGCACATATGTAAAATACATATCGTGTAGAAACACCATAAGTTGTAAGCAGAATAGATTCGTTGAGCCATCCGTCGCGTTATGTGTTATCGAAAATACAACAACCACAAGGAAAGGATTACTCTAACGCTTGAAGTTTATTGCGGTGCACTTCGGAGTTAAATATACATTTTAGAACTTTTTGCGAGCGTTAATGTGATAACAAAAAACGCTCAACCTTTAAGGCCTAAGCAGAATGCTCGCGTTGAGCCATCCGTTGCGTTAAGTGTTATCGAAAATACAACAACCACAAGGAAACTATAACACAAACGCTCGAAGTTGATGTGTGCTGCGCTTTGGAGTTAAATATATTTTAACTTTTTGCGTGCGTTAACGCGATAACAAAAAACGCTCAACGCGAACATTCTGTTTAGCCCTTTAAATACATTTAAACTTTCTGCGCGCGTTAACGCGATAAAAAAAGATATTCTAGATGTGATAATTTTTTAAAATTTCATCCATCTAACATAATCAAAATGCATTTATGAAATTGATTTTTTACAATTTATTAATGTCCTATCTTTATAATATATATATGCATTAACATTATTAGCATTAGCTTTAGAAATAAACTTAATAATGTTAAAAGGCGCTTTTAAACTATAATTTTTAAAGTGTAAATGTGCCTTATATCGATTAAAGTCCCTTTTAGACTGTAGACGTGATCAAGGCCTATATAAGGTCGGCCAGTAAGCGAATTCATAGACAAAACTAAAGTTTAACGTCAATTGTTTTTGCCGAGGCGAAAACTAATTGTTTCGCCTTTAAATGAAAAAGACAGCCAAAACAAAACACAATCTATAATTTGTAGGATCATTTACTTCAAAATCATCTTTAAACTCTTGAAATAGTCCAAATGAGCTTCACAAAGACAATATAACTTAAAATTGAATTGAATGTTGAAAAATATTAATATTTTTGTTTTGACGTGTAACATAATTTTATATGTATGTGTAGGTTTCAAAATATGATTTGACAGCAAACTTTATACTCACCTGTGCTTACTGGCCGACTTTATATAGGCCTTGGACGTGATGAAGAGCATTATTTTGATTCAATAACTTAGAGCCATTTAGACTACTAAATTCAATCGATTCCAAACGTCAATTCCATAGCGTATGGGCATTTTATCCCTGGTCACACATCCAGAGGATTATATTTGATGTATACGCTATGGAATTGACATCGAGATCGAATAGATTTAGTAAATCTAAACGCAATTTTCGATTTGATTGAAATCCTATGCTAAATCGGGATAGCTTCAAATGCATCCCTACTTTTGCAGCAATAAAATAATTACACTATGCTACAAAACAAAAAAATATTCAGGGGTTCTAATGTACCAATTCTGTTTAGTTGAAGTCCCTGGACCACGAAAATACCTTTGGTTTTTTGGGACACTTCGAAAATTAGTTTTATAACGGTAAATGTAAAGAAAAACGTCGTTTCACAGATTTTCAATTTGAAACGCGAATAACTTCTTTTATATTTTTCCGCGTAATATAATAAAACTTATACGGCTTTATATCATAATTTCATCATACAGTAGAGAAAAACGTGGTTATACAGTTTTTCAACTTGAAACGCAAATAACTTCTTTATATTTCCCCCGTAATATAATAAAACTTATACGGCCTCATATCTTAATTTCATCGTACAGTCCGAATAAAAATAAATTTTGTCTTTTTATGCATATTTTTTCAAATTTCAACGACTGTAATTCAGCCAATCCTCAACAGATTTACCCAATATATATCTTGTTTGAAAATTAAATGCACAAAATTAAACTGAATTTATACTGAATTATACAATTTCAATATGGCAATGCTATCAAAAATCAATTGTTTTTTGTCAAATTTGTTTACGTTTATGAGAAATAAATTTAAAAATAAAGGCAAATTTGAACCTTTCCTCTGTGAGCTGTTTGCTAACATAATAGCTGCTATTTCTCCTTTATATCATCACAAAGATGTAATCCCGAAAAAAATGAAGCAATTGAGAATATTTTCTTTTCACACACAGACAAACAATTGTTTTGAAACAAACAAAAAATGTTTCGAAAATGCCGAAATTTTCGTCTGTCAAACAGACTGCTCGCCACATAGGATACGTTTAGACTACTAAATCCACTCGATCTCAAATGTCAATTCCATAGCGTGATAATAGGTGTGTCTGGTTACTTTTCCAGTAATATTTACTCAATAAGTTCTAGTTCAGAGAGTAAGCTGTTTTTACTCTCTTCTGCGATAATACTGAAAAAAGTAAGAAGACAACATTTAGTAAAATTTAGCAAATAAACAGCTGATTCAAGAAAATATTTATATTTGCGCCAAAATAAACAACAAACAAAGGACGAACACAATTATTTGTTTTGCATTTCATATTAAAAATAATATGAACAAAAAAAGAAAAACTGAGTTGGTATGTTCCTCGGGAACATTTACGCTTCCTGCATCAGTACATTGCCCTCTTTCTGGAACTTGCCTGAAAATATAAAGAATTAATTTCTAATTTAATGAAAATTTGCATTACTTACGAATTTTCTTCCATTTTCTGTAATTTTTATAAACTGAACTTGAAATTGAACTTTGCAAAATAAAAAATGTTTTGAATAATTTTTGTGATTGGTCATAAAACAGCTGATCCGAAATTAGCTAAGTTTGCAAAATCTTACTGCATAAAAATCTTTCAGTAAAGTCTAGTAAGTTTGTTGTTGTTGAACTGTCAAACATGCTCTCTCACTTGACTCTCTTTTACTGGATTTTTTGGTAAACAGACAACATTTGGTTACCTTTGGTAACAGTTGTTAACAAATATCTAGTAAAAAGACAGAGCTAATGTGCATTACCTCGATTTATCATACAAAATTAAATCTACTCAATATCTCGATTTTCTCTAAATCCTATGCTAAATCGAGATAATTTCAAATACAACCCTGCTTTTGTCCCAAAAAAATAATCATTTCTCCTCAAAACATGCTTTAAAACATGATACTATAAATAAGGTATCCTCATGCTCACAGATGGCGATTTTTTTATTTTGACAACCCTTCCTTTTCAAAATGTTTAGACATACCTTATAAATATGTACGTATATGTGACAAATACATGTAACTGCCGATGTTTTGAAAAGGTTTATATTTTATGTTCGTTGATTGGCTTTGCCGGTATGCTGGCGTTTTGCGCGGCTAAAGCTCGCCGGATGAGGGGTGGTTCTTGCCAACCAATAAACGATACGGCTGTACAAAAACAAACTAAATCATACCGGGCTTTTAATCGAAATAAGTTAATGTAATATTGGGGAACCCGAAATATGCCAGAAAAAGAAAATGGAAAAAGAATAACTAGAAAATAATGCTTGTAGTTTAACTTCACAAACCTATAAGTATAGAAACAGTTGTTCCCCCGACGGTTTACCTGCCGAGGAAACTCCCACCCACCGAGATTCCTTCTCGCCATGACACATTTTTGTGTCCCTAATCTGACCTACCCCTTCCTCTCCTTTACCACATCCCTACCACCTTCCTAAAATATTCTTCACGCCAAATACATTTCAACCTATTTGCAGAAAATTATATCCTTAATTACCATATTTTTTTCTTCACTATTTTCAGGGTAATCTTCCCCAAAGCTCGCGTATGGTATGTTCGTAAGTATATAGTAGCCTTTTTTTAATACATTCCAGTATTTTTTATTTTCTAATTTCTTTTTTTTATGTTTCAAATATACAGAAAGAGGCAACCAAGGCGTGTCTGCCTTTACACTTTAAAGGCTGTCTATGTTGGTGGTCCCTAATCCTGGCCTGAGCTCAACCCCGAATTAGAACAATAAAAAAACAACAGGTGACCACAATTGATATAAAGAAAATGCACTTGTTCACCCTTTAACTTTGTTCAATTTTTGTATAGCAAGATCAGTTTTGGAATGTATCAAATTCGAAGCTGGTCGTCCGTCCAGAGTTTAAAGTAGGTAGTCGCTTTGGCAAGATACCTGGGCATGCCGGACTGGTCATGCCATAAAGTGCTGATTCTCCCTCGTTGGATTGGATGTGCGATGCTGTGGCTCCTGATATTTATTTTTAATATTATTTTAAGCAAAATTGTTTTTCAAATGTTTGATATGTTCATGCACATTCAGTTGGTTTCTGTTTGTATTGTATTGCTGTTTTGTGTTTTCTTTCAAGTTCAAAATCAATATTCCGCAATAAAAAAATTCAAATTGAAATTTACAAAAGATGTATTTTCGTCACTCCAATCAGGGCCACACAACCAATCTTCATCAAGCGTCAAATCAAAAAGGAACGAAATTTATCCATTTAATCAGGAAGAAAGGCTCCTGTCATCATATTTTTTCTTTTGTTTATAATTTATTCCAATTCTCTCAGTCGTGTTTTGTTTGACATTATTCACAAACATATGGTTTGACTATTGTGAATGATCGTAAATATGCATGCTTCTTCTTATTCCCAATAGCAAACAGAGGCGCACCCCACAAAGCCAACTATCCTGCTGATATCCTTATCAAAGGATAGGAGGAAAAAAGTGCGACAAAAATATAAAAATAAAAATAATTCAAAAATTTCATCTTGGGTGTTTTTTTAAAAGTATCGGTATTCGAAATCCCTCCTTTTATTGTGATCTGGCAACCCTAAATATTAATTCTGAGGAAAAATTAATTATTTAAAACATCATGATTTATTTGCCACGTGTAAACGGTTAACCTCATATATGATTTTACCATGTGTAAACCGAGTGTAAGAATAACGTCATACGCCAAGCGTTACGGTTTAGTGCGGCGCAATATAACATATGGGCAACTGACGTTTATGAATGAAAGCGTTGGGGACGCTTAAATGGCAACATTCAAGGTAGATATACAAGGTAGCCGCATCGGCGAATTTCTACAACAAACATCGGTTGTTGTATTTTGATATGTCAAAAATATTTTGCCAAAACAAACAGATTGACAAGATTTTTTTACACAAATTCTTGTAGAAAATGTTAATAAAAGTATTGCCGAAAAAGCTATTATAAAATTCGGAGATTTTCATTTATAATTTTGTTTTTTAATTTTTTGGTTCAACATTACAACAACATTTTTGACATTTATTTGTCCAACAGCTGGCCCGATGCGGCTACCTTATTAAATATACCTTGGCAACATTATTTGGCGGCTTGGATCACGGACGGACGGAAAAATGGAGTATGCAGAAATTATTGAATAAAATGGTAAGTAGAGTGCAAAAAAAATTAAAGTGAAAATTTAAATAATTAAATAAAAATGGGTGAAAGTGTCGGGTTATTGTAATAAGTGAGTGTAGTGATTGTGAAAAGTGTTTAAAGTGTAGAAAAATGATGAATGAAAAATTCTATTGAAAAACATACAGTGCGGGTGTATGTGAAAATACTACAAGTGCAACTAATGAATGAAAAATAAAATAAGAAAAAATTCTAAAGAAAATTATGATTAAATAGAAAATAACACGAAATAATTGAATAATAAAAATTATAAACTCAAATCAGTAATAGAATGAAATTAAACAATCCGGTGTGTGTAAGTGTATGGGTGCATATAGTGTAAAAGTAAAATGAAAAATTGCACTTATTCAAAAACTTGAGTTTGGCGGAAACCTAGTGTTCGAAAACTTAGAATGTTTTCGAAAAATATGAGTAATAGAAAAGTACTAAAATTTGAGTGATAAATATGAAAGAGAATGATAATGAGCAAAAATAATCAAACTAAAAATGGAAACTGCGGAATCAAAACAAAAAGTGAAAATAAAAGAATGAAAATATAACTATGAAAAAAAAGAAAAACTAAGCAAAACAAAAAAATAAAAAAAGAAAATACTTGTAAAAATTAATTTAAAATGAGCCAAAACAAAATAAAGAGGAAAACGACAAAAATAAATATTTTTGTGTAAAAGGTGATCGGACGGACAAAAAGGAATTGGAAATATGTTCCTTGTGTTTTTTTTTTTTTTTTTTTTTGAAATAAATAATACTTTGCCAAAGGTATAGTATAAAATTGGTGACGGTGCAAAACTTTCCTGTACTTTGAAAACAGAGTGAAAACATTACTAACCAAAATTTTTTTAAATATGAAGTTATTTCAAAGCAAAGATTTTAAATATTGACTGAAAAGAAAAATAACTTTGTGTGGTTGAAACAAACCAAAAGAAATAATGAATAAAAATTAAAATTAAAATTCGGCAATCGGACGGACGTAGTGACAAAAGTTTTTAACAATGAAGTGTTGTGAAAATGTGTGAAATAGCTAAGTGTGAGGATTATATTAAGTAAGATAATTTTTGTGGAAAAAAACTATTGAAACGAAATGATTGTTGGAAGTGATTGAAAAATAATAAAATCTGGGTGATAACAAACTATAAAAGAGACAAAAATGAATGAAATTAATTTAAAGCGACAGAAGTATAATAATTATTTGAAGGTTATCGTTATCGGACGGGATTTAAATCGGACGGAAATAATTATACAGTCAAAATGAAAAGAATGAATAACTCTACTTATATCTGAATTTAATATTTAAAATTACTATGTATTTCACTCATACTAATGATCAAATTTATTTTCTTATCTTTTTAGGAATTCTTCAAAGCAATAAAATTGGACGGATACATTTTTGAACCAACAAAGTGACATAGTGGTGAGTTCGAGGAATCTAACCCATTTTCTCCTCTGTAGGTGTGCCATCGACTAGACACCCAGTCTTAGTCAGAATGTCGGATACGATGTTTTGCAAATACGCCGAGGTGTATTTGTTCGTGTCTTCTCTCCTTCCAGACTCTAACGTCATAAATCGACAAATGACAGATCCGCGATCGTGTGTACAACACTCCCCTGCCTTGTGCCAAAGCTGCGAATGGGTATATAAAGAGGGAGTGCACTAAAGATCAAGGACAGTTGCAACCGTGACTGCTGAGGAGTCGTAGACATATTGTTAGAGTTGGTAAACCTGGGTTGCTTCCTGTCTTACTCTGGCCTCGTATTTCTGACTTCAGCTGGTAGTGTCTAGTAGATTGGACTCCTACTAGTTTAGGGAAAAGTCCACGAGATTCCCGAACTCAGCTACAATGAATTTTTTTCCGCGGAAACTGGTCATAATAAGCAGATCTGGAACCACAATACAAAAACGTGAGTTGTCTTCTTCCACTTATAATTCCTTTACCCTATTTTACACCAATTGACAGAAAATTGAATATGAATTAATTGAAATTGATTTTTGTGGATTTTATCCACTTAAGTAATATTATGTTACAGGTTTAAATTGAGTTTCGTGAGTATGGCTAGAGACTGTACTGCAATCTCACCATTTTAACAATTTAGGTTTCTTTTATTACATTCTTTAAATTATCCTTTGCTAATTCAATTTTATATATTTATTTTCATGATCTAATACTTCGAGAAAATTGCACCCTACACTCAAAACTCAACACACTGGATAAACTTTTGCTATTCTACAGCTTGGATTATAAGCATGTTTGGATTTCGTAAGTAGTAATTCAGGTTAGTAATCTACTATTAATTATTCTTAAAATGTATCTAATATAAAACTCTTATTCCATTCTAGGTATTGCTGACTTCAAACTGAGGAATGATTTGTCCCTACTCTGGATGACTTCAGGTGAGTAAAGGAAAACGTAGTTTAGACAATTTATTATTGATATATATTTAATATTCATTTATAAAAAATAAATGTAATTATTCATTGGCTGGGAATTGACCCATGAGATAGCTGACCAGCAGCAGACTCATATAAAAACGAATAAGGGAATTCCAATAGCTACTTAAACTAGTCAACAATTTAAAAAGTCGGTAAAAATTCAAGTTGAGAGCCACGAAGAGAAATTAAATAATTGGAATACTCATTCACTCCAAATTCAATATTTGAGTGAAAAAGAGATAATTAAATAATGATTAAAATTCAACATGCTGAAGAAATAACTAATATGAGATCTATAAATTACTTTTTTTAAATTCAGTTGGCATAACAAATTTCATATTTGCCCATTGGATTCTAGTACTTCAATGTTTGAATCCCTCATAAAACTAAAAAAAATGAAAAAAAATTGATAAATAATTTATATTCAGAGCTGATTGCTTTAAAACTATGTTATTATAAAAATTATTGTTTCAAATCCTTGGCATGAAAAACACCAATCGAATTTTCTTTTAAGTCTTCTACTTCGTAAAGGCACTTCCCAATGGGCTTTCTGATTCGACATTTAAAAAATTTTTTATCAAGCTTCGCATTCTAATTGTTTTTGAAATCGCTTTGCCTAAAACTCCTGCGAAAAACTTCTTGGCCGGGAATAAATTTAACCTGCCGACATCTAAGGTTATAAGATTTTTCACCTTTCAAAAAAGCCTGATGTAAACTATTTCTTACTTTTTCTCTAATTAAATCCTGTTTTATCGCTGTTGGTACTATTACCAGATCTGGATCATTCAGCAGTTCTAGTTTTCTTGCTAACTTGTAAATACTTCCATGGCATATCATATTGACTCCAAAAAGGGCAAAGTAAGGAGTGACACCAATTGAGCTATGTACAGACAACTTAGAGAACATTCAATATCGGATAAGTTCCGATCCCAATCACGGTGGTCTTCTCCCAAATATGCTCGAATGGCAGATAAAATTGACTGATTCACTCTCTCCGAAGCATTCGCTTGTGGAGAGTGAAAAGCAGTCCGGATATGATTAATCCCAAAATTTTTTATCATTTCCATAAATTCTTTGCTTACAAACTGCTTGCCGTTATCCGAAACTATTGTTTCAGGGGTACCAAACTTATGAAAAACTTCACAGATTAAAAATTTAATTACACCCTTCGTGTTGGCTTTGGTCATTGCTTTTAACAGTACAAATTTAGATAGGTGGTCTACCACAATGAAAATAAATGCATTGCCAGTCTTGGTTCTTGGGTACGGACCTAAAAAGTCTATATAGATTCGTTGAAACAGTCTATCTACTAATGCTTCGGAACCCATAGGCGGACGAAGAGTTGTATTTGCCGGCTTCGTTTCTTTACAAACAACGCAATCTGTAACAAAATTCCTTACTTGAACATTCTGATTTGGCCAAAAGAAATATTATTTTACTCTACGTAAAGTCTTATGGAAACCTCCATGAGAAGCTTGTGGTGGACAATGGGCGTTCTCAATTATTTTACCCGTTATTTCAGCAGGTACCCACAGCTTCCAGGCGAAGTCCTCGTTGAGTGGGATACCATCATAAAAACGAGTTCGCTTATACACCAAATTATCTATTACCTTCAGGTCAGGAAGTTGAGAAGCATTCTCCTCGACCTTATCCAGCAAATCTAAATACCCTTCTGATTTAAAAGCGGGCGATTCCAGGTCAATCAAAGACTCCACATCTAGAGAAATGGCTTCCATATCATATCTCGATAAGGTATCCGGGACAACATTTTGGGTTCCCTTCCGGTGCTCTATATCAAAAGAGAATGCTTGCCACTGCAAGCTCCATCTCGCTAACCTTTCGCTCAGATCACGATGTGACATCAACCATTTTAAACTGATGTGGTCGGTGATAACTGAAAATGGCATCAACTCGATATATGGCCTGAATTTTTTGATGGCCAACACCACTGCCAAACACTCTCTTTCAGTTACCGAATAGTTCCTCTGAGCGGAAGTCAGCTTCTGCGAAAAATACGCAATTGGGTGTTCTCCCCCGTCATCATCCTTTTGAAAAAGTACTGCCCCTATACCTAAATCTGAGGCGTCGCACTGAACGTAAAAATGTTTCGAAAAATCTGGATGTGTGAGCACCGGACTGCTTATTAAAGCCTGTTTTAGCCGTTCAAAGGCTTTTCTGGCCTCCTCTGAGAAGGCGAACACTTTCCCTTTCTTTAGGGTCTCGAAGATGGGAGCAGCAATGGTGGCAAAGTCGGCAATAAACCTCCGATACCACCCTGCTGTACCCATAAAACTTCTCACCTGTTTTACTGACTTTGGGACTGTGAACCCCACTATGGTTTCCACCTTTGCCGGATCAGGTTTTAGTTTGCCCCCTCCAACAATGTATCCCAAGTATCGGAGCTCTTTGAAGCAGAACTTCGACTTGTTAACATTAATAGTGAGTCCTGCTTTAGCCAAACAATCTGCCACTCGCTCCAACAGTACCAGGTGAGTGTCGAAGTCTGGCGAAACCACCAAAAGATCATCTAGGTAGACGAAAACTCTATCACGAAGTGCACTGGGAATCACTTTATCCATTAAACGGCATAAGCTTTGGGCTGCGTTACACAGACCAAATGGCATGACCGTAAAATGATAAAGTGGTCTCCCAGGAACTGTGAGAGCTGTTCTCTCTCTACTAGATGGGTCCAATGGGATTTGCCAGAACGCATCCTTCAGGTCGACACTGGATATAAAATATGTGTCCCCCAACCGACTGAGTAGTCCCTCAATATGCGGCAATGGATAGGCATCCTTGACTGTAAGCGCGTTGAGTTTACGAGCGTCCAGGCATAACCGATTCTTTTCGCCCTTTCGGACTAGAGTTACCGGGTGACTCCATGGACTCTCGCTTTCCTCAATGACTCCCAGATCAAGCATTCTATCCAATTCCGCATACATCAGTTTCTGCACAGCTGGCGACACCGGGTAATGACGATCCTTCACCGGGACTGCATCACGAGTGTCGATTGAATGGACCTCAGCATTTGTTTTTCCCAGGCCATACTTGGTAAAGCACGGGAACTTGTCTTTCACGAATTGCAACCGTATCTGTTGCTCTTCAGACAAGGTATGGGTTTTTACATCCTCGATCTCGTTGGCTTCATCACAAAGACTCACTTGGTGGAGAGACAAACCGTCAACCTGAGCAAACATTTGAAGTCCACACCGAGAAATAGTTCCCTACTCAGAGAAGGTACCAAATAGAATGTGACTACATGCTCTTGTTTGTTAAATTTCACGGGGGCTTTTACCTTTCCCACAATTTTGTGTGGGCTACCATCGGCGGTTTTTATAAAGGAATGGAACTGACTGATAGCCAAACCTGCTTTTTCCACAAATTCTAAACAATTTTTCCCCAGGCATGAAACGGTAGCTCCACTATCGAGTAACCCTTCCACCTCCTGACCGTTGATAGTTAATTTGGTGTATAGTCGGGTATCCTCTCCCTCATATAGGGTAGCCGATGCTATCTCCTGCCTAAGATTTTTCCTCCGCTTATAACGCTCTCTGGCTTTCTTTACTTTATTAGAACTTTTACCAAAAATTCTCTCCCTCGCCTCATTGTATTCTCTAACTCTAATATGAAGAGGTTTCAAATCTCGCAATTTATTTGGTGACTTCACTTGATTTTCTGGTAGTACCTGCTTTTTTAGAATAGTTACATTAGAGTTAAATACAAATTCACTTTGAGATTCTGGGCTTATACTGGAGTGGACCTCGCCTGCCCAGTGTAAGGCGGGTTCCGGGAGCTGTTTCCCTGACATTTTGGACAATCTAGCACCGTAACGCCATCATGACCACACCTATAACAAAAGAGTTTACGTGGCGCTTTACAGTCCATCCAACTATGACCCTCCACACCACAATTCCAACACTTGAATCTAGATTGTGCGCTCATCGCATCAACTTGCAGGTCTCCCTCGAATTCTTCTTCTTGGTACTCAATTTCATGCACCCTCTGTGGAAAATTATATCTTGGCTGTTGCTGTCTGTGACTGGCAATCAGGCTTCCAGCTCTTTTAACTTGCCGGTAGAATTCTTCTAAATCTCTAATTTGGGCGGAGAAGATCATTTGCGCTAAGGATGGCTTCAAGTTACCTCTCATGATTTCTACCATCTCATGCTCCTGGTACGGGGATTTCTGCTGAGTCCTTAACTTTATTACAGCATTGTAGAAATAATCGAAAGATTCTTGGGGCTGTTGACGTCTGTTAAGAATTTGAGTCTGAATTTGGAACTCATTCTCGTATCGCTGGAATTGATTTAATAGGGCCGATTCTATTTCGCTCCAAGATCTAAACTGCACAAATTTTCTGTGGTTCCAATACCAATCCAAACCTGGCTTGTCCAACAGCTGGTGGAACTTGGTTATAAATTCCTCTTCAGGGCAATTGTAATCACGTTTCAGCTCTCCAACTCTGAATATAAATTCTTGAACATTCATTGTCTTATCGGTGCCATCAAAACTGACCCCCCATTTGGCCAAATTCAGACGTCCGGTAGCCTCGGAATTTGGACTGGCTGTAGCTCTGGGACCATATGGATCGTATACTTCCGACCTTACTCCCATATTTACAGGATTCGGTAGCCTATATGTCGATTGTGATTGCTGCTCCGGTCGGGCCAACTGTGGAACCCCTCCTCTATGAGCTGGTGGATGCTCGGAAAAATGCGGTACAGGTGGTGGTGGTTGCGTTAGTAATCCAGCCGGAATCGTATTCCCAAACAGAGGTGGCTGTGGAGGAACTATACCTGCAGAATATGCACTCGGGATTGTCGGATTGCTTCGTAATGGAGCTTGTGAGTAGCTTGGAGCCATTTGCTCTGGTTGATACGGCGAATACGAGTTGGTTGTATTTGGAACAGGTTGTTGGACCACAGAATCAGAAGCCAAGCGCCTTGTTGGTGGAAATCTCACATCCATAGGTAGACGGACTTGCGTGGGGCCATTCGCTGGTGGCAAACTACAACTGGCTGGATGGATGGTTGCCGGGGGTTGCTCGCCATAAACCCCTAAAGAGCGTCTCGTGGCTTCCACAATCTGGGGTATCCACACTCTCATTCGTTCCTCCTCTTCCTGACGGAACTGACGTCTTGCAAGATCAACAGCTGTATTGATGATTTCTCGGACTCCCGTACTCACGGCTGGTTCGCTTGGTCTAATAAGTGGCTGCTGCTGCAAACCTGTGAGCATGCTGTACTCTGGAGATGGAACACTGCCATGCGACCAAAAAGACGCATTAAGGGAATGGGTACCGTCTCTAAAACATGATGGTATTGGTGGTGCAGTTGACGAACTAGCTGCCACAGTTTTTGTCACTGGAGTGGGGAAAGCGTACGTGGCCGTGGTCACAGTTGGAGCTGTAGGAGCAATTGTAGTGGTAACTGTGCTACCCTGCCCTAGAATTGGCCTACTGGCTGAATCTCTATCTGTTGACCTAGTGTTTACCATCTTGAAAAAGTTACGTAGATTCAAAACTAAGTAAAAGGAAAATCTCACTAATTCATATGCTAATTCAAATACTATACGAATTCACTTTCTATCTGCACTATAGCACACGAAATATATGTTAAAAATACTCTTACGCAAAACAAAAAAAAATAAATTTTATATAACACTTTTCCACTTTCACAGTCACTAAAAAAATGATTCTATATGTGAATATCAAAAAAAAAAAAAAAATTAAACGGAATTCCAATGGATATAAAAAAGTTAAGTCAGGTGGTGGGATTACGGATAAAGGTAGAGGTAAGTCAAATTACTGCTTCCATCAAAAAAACACTTAATAAAGGATTTCTCTTATTTTCCAGGTATTTAGGTGAGTTCAACTACAAACTTTACTCGATCAAGTTAGAAGAATGAAAAAAGGTAGATAATTAAAAAAATAGGAATAGGCGACTGGTGCAGACCTTGCTGAAAATGTTCCATGACAGTACAACCCAGGTAAATCTGCGGTCAGCTACCTAATTATATTAGTATTTTCCCAACACTTAAATTCTTCTCCATGCCCATTTGTGTAGCGGCGCGTCTCCTAGCTTCTCATGGCTTGATTGGACGGGACTCCACAAATGATCGTGAAAAACAATTTAAGAATTAGTTAAGTACTAAAGAAACAATAGGAATTAAAATGAACTATTGAGTTGAATACAATATGACAAGAATTTTTGGGACTAGTGCAATTAGAAGTCTAGATAAAAGACCAAACGACTAAGCCACTAGACCAAGAAATCTTACCATATTTAATTATGAAAAATAATTGATGTTTTCCTGCTGTGTCTTCGATGTAGCAACGCGTCAGGGACTCTCAAAATTACCTAAACGGGACTCATTAAAGAACACGGAAAGGATATTAATTATTGTCATAGAAAGGACTATTGACACTAAAGACATATTTCGGGCCCCACGTTCTGGGCGCCATTTTGTAACTGCCGATGTTTTGAAAAGGTTTATATTTTATGTTCGTTGATTGGATGAGGGGTGGTTCTTGCCAACCAATAAACGATACGACTGTACAAAAACAAACTAAATCATACCGGGCTTTTAATCAAAATAAGTTAATGTCATATTGGGAAACCCGAAATATGCCAGAAAAAGAAAATGGAAAAAGAATAACTAGAAAATAATGCTTGTAGTTTAACTACACAAACCTATAAGTATAGAAACAGTTGTTCCCCCGACGGTTTACCTGCCGAGGAAACTCCCACCCACCGAGATTCCTTCTCGCCATGACACATTTTTGTGTCCCTAATCTGACCTACCCCTTCCTCTCCTTTACCACATCCCTATCACCTTCCTAAAATATTCTTCACACCAAATACATTTCAACCTATTTGCAGAAAATTATATCCTTAATTACCATATTTTTTTCTTCACTATTTTCAGGGTAATCTTCCCCAAAGCTCGCGTATGGTATGTTCGTAAGTATATAGTAGCCTTTTTTTAATACATTCCAGTATTTTTATATTTTCTAATTTCTTTTTTTTTATGCATTTGTTTTTCCCAGGCCATACTTGGTAAAGCACGGGAACTTGTCTTTCACGAATTGCAACCGTATCTGTTGCTCTTCAGACAAGGTATGGGTTTTTACATCCTCGATCTCGTTGGCTTCATCACAAAGACTCACTTGGTGGAGAGACAAACCGTCAACCTGAGCAAACATTTGGAAAGACCTCATGAAGTCCACACCGAGAAATAGTTCCCTACTCAGAGGAGGTACCAAATAATTTCATAATTTCACGGGGGCTTTTACCTTTCCCACAATTTTGTGTGGGCTACCATCGGCGGTTTTTATAAAGGAATGGAACTGACTGATAGCCAAACCTGCTTTTTCCACAAATTCTAAACAATTTTTCCCCAGGCATGAAACGGTAGCTCCACTATCGAGTAACCCTTCCACCTCCTGACCGTTGATAGTTAATTTGGTGTATAGTCGGGTATCCTCTCCCTCATATAGGGTAGCCGGTGCTATCTCCTGCCTAAGATTTTTCCTCCGCTTATAACGCTCTCTGGCTTTCTTTACTTTATTAGAACTTTTACCAAAAATTCTCTCCCTCGCCTCATTGTATTCTCTAACTCTAATATGAAGAGGTTTCAAATCTCGCAATTTATTTGGTGACTTCACTTGATTTTCTGGTAGTACCTGCTTTTTTAGAATAGTTACATTAGAGTTAAATACAAATTCACTTTGAGATTCTGGGCTTATACTGGAGTGGACCTCGCCTGCCCAGTGTAAAGCGGGTTCCGGGAGCTGTTTCCCTGACATTTTGGACAATCTAGCACCGTAACGCCATCATGACCACACCTATAACAAAAGAGTTTACGTGGCGCTTTACAGTCCATCCAACTATGACCCTCCACAACACAATTCCAACACTTGAATCTAGACTGTGCACTCATCGCATCAACTTGCAGGTCTCCCTCGAATTCTTCTTCTTGGTACTCAATTTCCTGCACCCTCTGTGGAAAATTATATCTTGGCTGTTGCTGTCTGTGACTGGCAATCAGGCTTCCAGCTCTTTTAACTTGCCGGTAGAATTCTTCTAAATCTCTAATTTGGGCGGAGAAGATCATTTGCGCTAAGGATGGCTTCAAGTTACCTCTCATGATTTCTACCATCTCATGCTCCTGGTACGGGGATTTCTGCTGAGTCCTTAACTTTATTACAAGATTCTTGGGGCTGTTGACGTCTGTTAAGAATTTGAGTCTGAATTTGGAACTCATTCTCGTATCGCTGGAATTGATTTAATAGGGCCGATTCTATTTCGCTCCAAGATCTAAACTGCACAAATTTTCTGTGGTTCCAATACCAATCCAAAGCTGGCTTGTCCAACAGCTGGTGGAACTTGGTTATAAATTCCTCTTCAGGCCAATTGTAATCACGTTTCAGCTCTCCAACTCTGAATATAAATTCTTGAACATTCATTGTCTTATCGGTGCCATCAAAACTGACCCCCCATTTGGCCAAATTCAGACGTCCGGTAGCCTCGGAATTTGGACTGGCTGTAGCTCTGGGACCATATGGATCGTATACTTCCGACCTTACTCCCATATTTACAGGATTCGGTAGCCTATATGTCGATTGTGATTGCTGCTCCGGTCGGGCCAACTGTGGAACCCCTCCTCTATGAGCTGGTGGATGCTCGGAAAAATGCGGTACAGGTGGTGGTGGTTGCGTTAGTAATCCAGCCGGAATCGTATTCCCAAACAGAGGTGGCTGTGGAGGAACTATACCTGCAGAATATGCACTCGGGATTGTCGGATTGCTTCGTAATGGAGCTTGTGAGTAGCTTGGAGCCATTTGTTCTGGTTGATACGGCGAATACGAGTTGGTTGTATTTGGAACAGGTTGTTGGACCACAGAATCAGAAGCCAAGCGCCTTGTTGGTGGAAATCTCACATCCATAGGTAGACGGACTTGCGTGGGGCCATTCGCTGGTGGCAAACTACAACTGGCTGGATGGATGGAATGAAAAAAGGTAGATAATTAAAAAAAAGGAATAGGCGACTGGTGCAGACCTTGCTGAAAATGTTCCATGACAGTACGACCCAGGTAAATCTGCGGTCAGCTACCTAATTATATTAGTATTTTCCCAACACTTAAATTCTTCTCCATGTCCATTTGTGTAGCGGCGCGTCTCCTAGCTTCTCAGGGCTTGATTGGACGGGACTCCACAAATGACCGTGAAAAACAATTTAAGAATTAGTTAAGTACTAAAGAAACAATAGGAATTAAAATGAACTATTGAGTTGAATACAATATGACAAGAATTTTTGGGACTAGTGCAATTAGAAGTCTAGATAAAAGACCAAACGACTAAGCCACTAGACCAAGAAATCTTACCATATTTAATTTATGAAAAATAATTGATGTTTTCCTGCTGTGTCTTCGATGTAGCAACGCGTCAGGGACTCTCAAAATTATCTAAACGGGACTCATTAAAGAACACGGAAAGGATATTAATTATTGTCATAAAAAGGACTATTGACACTAAAGACATATTTCGGGCCCCACGTTCTGGGCGCCATTTTGTAACTGCCGATGTTTTGAAAAGGTTTATATTTTATGTTCGTTGATTGGCTTTGCCGGTATGCTAGCGTTTTGCGCGGCTAAAGCTCGCCGGATGAGGGGTGGTTCTTGCCAACCAATAAACGATACGGCTGTACAAAAACAAACTAAATCATACCGGGCTTTTAATCAAAATAAGTTAATGTAATATTGGGAAACCCGAAATATGCCAGAAAAAGAAAATGGAAAAAGAATAACTAGAAAATAATGCTTGTAGTTTAACTACACAAACCTATAAGTATAGAAACAGTTTTTCCCCCGACGGTTTACCTGCCGAGGAAACTCCCACCCACCGACATTCCTTCTCGCCATGACACATTTTTGTGTCCCTAATCTGACCTACCCCTTCCTCTCCTTTACCACATCCCTACCACCTTCCTAAAATATTCTTCACACCAAATACATTTCAACCTATTTGCAGAAAATTATATCCTTAATTACCATATTTTTTTCTTCACTATTTTCAGGGTAATCTTCCCCAAAGCTCGCGTATGGTATGTTCGTAAGTATATAGTAGCCTTTTTTTTAATACATTCCAGTATTTCTATATTTTCTAATTTCTTTTTTTTTATGTTTCAAATATACAGAAAGAGGCAACCAAGGCGTGTCTGCCTTTACACTTTAAAGGCTGTCTATGTTGGTGGTCTCTAATCCTGGCCTGAGCTCAACCCCGAATTAGAACAATAAAAAAACAACAGGTGACCACAATTGATATAAAGAAAATGCACTTGTTCACCCTTTAACTTTGTTCAATTTTTTTTATAGCAAGATCAGTTTTGGAATATATCAAATTCGAAGCTGGTCGTCCGTCCAGAGTTTAAAGTAGGTAGTCGCTTTGGCAAGATACCTGGGCATGCCGGACTGGTCATGCCATAAAGTGCTGATTCTCCCTCGTTGGATTGGATGTGCGATGCTGTGGCTCCTGATATTTATTTTTAATATTATTTTAAGCAAAATTGTTTATCAAATGTTTGATATGTTCATGCACATTCAGTTGGTTTCTGTTTGTATTGTATTGCTGTTTTGTGTTTTCTTTCAAGTTCAAAATCAGTATTCCGCAATAAAAAAATTCGAATTGAAATTTACAAAAGATGTATTTTCGTCACTCCAATCAGGGCCACACAACCAATCTTCATCAAGCGTCAAATCAAAAAGGAACGAAATTTATCCATTTAATCAGGAAGAAAGGCTTTATAATTTATTCCAATTCTCTCAGTCGTGTTTTGTTTGACATTATTCACAAACATATGGTTTGACTATTGTGAATGATCGTAAATATGCATGCTTCTTCTTATTCCCAATAGCAAACAGAGGCGCACCCCACATACATACATACATAAATACATTTGTCAGTTACGAAAGAGGTATAACATTTGTTTACAAATTAAAAATAATGTTTTAAAAACAAATTAATTTAAAAAAATTTTTTCCTAAAACTATGAAAGCTGGAGAATGCAATTTTTAATAGCCGCCCAAAGGTAATTCGTTCAATAAATATTTTGGTTTGTTCCCGTACTGCAAGAATCTACTATATTTTACTATTTTCTTCGATAACATAAAGGAAAATTCGTTATCGTAGTAAAAAGTTGTAGATTCTTGCAGTACGGGAACAGACCATTTATCAATAACATTAAACATTTCCAGAAAAAACGTTATTTTTCAAGAAATGATGTCATCATCGTGCAAATTTGGAGGTATTCTTAAGGTAAGGTCACACTAGGCAAATATTTGACGAAAAGTGTCAAATATTTCTTTGCCATAATCTGACCACAAAATATCTTCAATGGCCAACACAACAACAGCTGATTTTGGGCAAACAAAATTATTTGACAGTAACACAATTTTGCGTTATTTGCCCACAATGTGAACGCCGACTAGCAAACATTTGCTTATTTTTGGGTAAACATTTATTTGCTCTTACAATTTTTTTTGTAAGAGCAACCAATGGAAAATAACAGCTGATGCATACATTGTTGTCAGCGTTTGGCCGCTGTTGCACCAGCACCCCGACGACCTTGATTGTAACGTTGAATGCCACTACCATTACCGCCACCACTGCGGCTTCGTCCATGTCCACGCAGATACAAAAATTTTATCATATTAACTTTAGATTTCAAAATGTGTGCATGCGACCCACCTTTAAGTAGGCCAAATGATAGTACAGCAATACTTTGGTATTAACAATATTTTCAACAGTACCAATGAACACAAATGACACATGACCCGGTTCACGTTGTCACCAGGAATTGCCTTAATTCGAAATACTCCACTTTTGTCGACAATCTCTTGTATTATGCGACCACACCTCTTCAGGTACTGGTATTCTGGGTATTTTCTGATCTCTGGAACTCCATCAACCTCACAACATGCACAATCACGCACCCACTCACGAACCCACAGCCTTTTCTTGTTTTTTAAACTATATTTTCTTCATCCAATACAATAATTGACGCTCCTCCTCTTCTATAATTTCTTGGAAAATGTCGAGCAAATATTTTTTGTTTTTTGACAGTTTGATCAAACTGTTTTATTGTGAAAATATTTGCTCAAATGTGACACATGTCACAGCCTGCTGTTTCAGCAAACAAAATGTTTGAAATATTTGAGTGTAATGTGAACACAAAATCAAGAGTGCACAAATTTGACGGGTATCTTATTACAGTATTGCTCGAGATCTTCTTATAGAATAATTGAAAGAGTTTGAACGAGAAGAGAAGATTTGAATGTTTTTCACAGAACAGCTGGCAGTCCTTTTATACCGATAATATAATATTTTTGTTTTAGTTTGTATAATTTTTTTGGTATAACCATAGTTGGGACGACCACGGACAGCGAATATTGGGGCGGGTGTGAGGTTGACCAATTGCCTTAATGAATTGGATGCAAACAGTGTGGGTGATGCGTTTACCTAGCAGCAAGAAGCAGTGGTCGGATTCAAATATAATAATATTCTTATAGATGCAGCTTCATATAAAATAGTTGAACGTCTCCTTGATTCAAAATGCTTATGGCCCCTTTTCGGTGTTCGGTGAAATATTTAATGCACATCACTCAATATTCTTTATTTTATTTCTCGAACGATCGAATTGAAATACAAAAAATAAACCAACAATTTTTTTTGTTTTGTAACATTCAATAACAATAATAACATTCCTGTTGTATTTGGCGTGCTCAAGTACAAAAATCACACTTTTTTTTTGTTTTTTCGATCGTTCCCACGCCTCTCTTACCCGCCCCTGCCGACCGATGGGGCCACCTCCTCTTGACGTAAGGAGCACGTACACTCCATAGTCCGGACTATGGAGGGTTGTAAGGGTAGGGAACTACCGGCTACAATAAATTCAGCCGGTAATACTAAAATACACTTTCTAAAGACAAACAACAGTTATAAACGCATTTTGTACAATAACGAAAATATACTAATAGTAACAAACTACATATGTAAAATAGATTTATTTATTATTTCTATAGTTTCAACGAAAGGAATATGATTATACAGTTTATAATAGACATCAGAAATCGAACGAAATGGATTGCTTAGTTCATAATTAGATTTTGCTAACGTAAGTTTAAGTGGAATATAGTTCCGCGTATTACGTGATGGTACATTTATTTTTATTTCACCAATCAAATAACATGAATCTATTTGGACCCTTAACAGCTTTGTAATGAATATAGCTCGGAGCATTAGACGTCTTCTCTCGAGTGTTGGAAGATCTATGTGTTTTAATTTATTTTCATAGGGGGAGTGCTAAGTTAACATTCCATGGTAAACGCCTAAGAGCAAATAGGAGAAATTGTACTTGTGCAGATTTTATTTTATCGGAATAACATCTATAGAACGGGCTCCAAAGTACACAACCATATTCCAAAGTAGGTCTAACTAGAGTGACAAAGAGCCGTTTGGTCACGTAAGGATCATCAAATTCTTTTGACCACCGTTTTATAAAGCCCAGCAATGATTTAGGCTTTTTATGAGCAAATAGGAGAAATTGTACTTGTACAGATTTTATTTTATCGGAATAACATTTATAGAAAGGGCTCCAAAGTACACAACCATATTCCAAAGTAGGTCTAACTAGAGTGACAAAGAGCCGTTTGGTCACGTAAGGATCATCAAATTCTTTTGACCACCGTTTTATAAAGCCCAGCAATGATTTAGGCTTTTTATGAGCAAATAGGAGAAATTGTACTTGTACAGATTTTATTTTATCGGAATAACATTTATAGAAAGGGCTCCAAAGTACACAACCATATTCCAAAGTAGGTCTAACTAGAGTGACAAAGAGCCGTTTGGTCACGTAAGGATCATCAAATTCTTTTGACCACCGTTTTATAAAGCCCAGCAATGATTTAGGCTTTTTAATACAGGATAACACCCAAATCGACAAACGAGTCAACATTTTCTAATTTATAAGTTCCTATAGAATAATCACAGGGAATATGTTTGGTTCTGAAAAATGATAATTTTTTGCATTTCTTAAGATTTAGCGTCATAACATTAATGCTACACCAATTTGCAAGGGAGTATAGATCGTTTTGCAAATATATACATTGATTTCTAAAATTTAAATTTACAAAAAGTTTAACATCGTCAGCAAACATCAGTACTTTGGACGTTCTTATAGCTGATGGAAGGTCGTTTAGATACAGAACAAACAATAAAGGTCCTAAATCACTGCCTTGTGGTACACCAGAGGAAACTTTAATACTTTTGGAAAGGTTTTCATTAAATGATACTTTTTGGGTGCGGTTTTGTAAGTATGAAGATATCCGTTTCAAGAATATTGATGGGAAGCCTATAATATCGAGTTTGTACAGTAATAGTTTGTGTACGACAGTGTCAAAGGCTTTACTAAAATCTGTATAGATTACATCAGTTTGAAATAAACAATTTATTTTGAATAATATGTTAAACAAATTCAAAATAAATTGGAATATATTCAAGATTAATTGAAATGAAAATTATCTTTTTAACACGTTCGTCTGGAAGTAATTACGTTGTTATGGATGAAACAAACATTGTATGGTATGTATTGATGCAGGAAGCTTAAATGTTCCCGGGGAACATACCAAATCAATTTTTCTTTTATTGTTCATTTTATTTTTAATATTAAATGCAATACAAATAATTGTGGTTGTTACTTTGTTTGTTTGTTTGTTAATTTGGCGTAATTACGTTGTTATGGATGAAACAAACATTGTATGGTATTCACTATTGGATTGTGGGAAGAAATCATAACCTTTCATTCATTTTTCGCGTTTTTTGTTTTGTGTTGAAAAAATGTCAAATATACACAAACACTTATTGCAAATATTTATTTTATTTTTGGCAGAAGAAGCCACACGTGCATAGTTCTTTTTTTGCACTACCTTGTATTATTATACCATGGGTAGTCCATGTAGCGCAGCTGATGTCTTGATTAACTGTGTGAGTAATTTCTACTTGAATTCGATGTGCAGTGTTGCCAACCATTTGAAATATTATATGGAAAATTTTGACAGATAGTCGGGACAAAAACATAGTTTTTTTGTTTTGATACATCACATTATTATTGCATCATGGCATTAGCTCTGTCTATTTACTCGATATTTGGTAACAATTGTTACCAAATGTTACTAAATGTTGTCTGTTTACCCAAAAATCCAGTAAAAGAGAGACAAGTGAGAGAGCAAGTTTTAAAAGTTCAACAACAACAAACTTACTGGAGTTTACTGAAAGAATTGTATTCAGTAAGATTTTGCAAATTCAGCCTTTTTGAGATCAGCTGTTATATGACCAAACACAAAAATTATTCAAAACAAAGTTCAATTTGAAGTTAAGTTGTATAAAAATTACAGAAAATGGAAGAAAATTCGTAAGTAATGCAAAGTTTCATTAAAATAGAAACTAATTCCTTATATAGTTTCATTAAATTAGAAACTAATTCTTTATATATATGTTTAGGCAAGTTCTAGATAGAGGGCAATGTATTGAGTCAAATTATCAAAAAAAAAAAAAAATATTTATTGAAAAAACGAAATATTTTAGAATCCTCAAAAAAAAAATTGGAAACATGAATGAAAATCTATCAAATTTATATTTTTATCGCATCTATATCTTTTCTCTAATTGCGCTATTGGCACTTATATGTGTAGCAAATTTAAAAAAGGCTGGAAATTGCGA
Organism: Musca vetustissima; assembly: GCF_032173495.1. Taxonomy (NCBI): domain Eukaryota; kingdom Metazoa; phylum Arthropoda; class Insecta; order Diptera; family Muscidae; genus Musca; species Musca vetustissima. The sequence continues at coordinate 62,082 of NW_026887233.1, forward strand.
GTTATTTCATAAAGAAATATTTGCTTTTGAATGCGGGAGGACATTTAATAAAAACCAATTTCAAATTTTATACGTACCCAATTTTCATGTTTGGTGATTTTTAAAAACATAATCTGTCATATATATATCGACACGAGTATTACGTTAGAATCAAATCAGCTTGTTTTTGCAGTTACCTTCTATAATTATACCATGCTTGTATATATTAGGTTCGTTCCCGTTCTTTTTGATAGTAAAGCTAGTAAAAGAGCGAACTATCAAAAATTACTCTCCCATACCAGATTTGCGCAAAAAGTAAAGGAACGAAAAATAGTTAAAACATAAAGAAACGTCAAAATCAAAAATTGCATTTGTTAAGGACAAAAAAAGACTACAGAAACCTAATGCACAAAAAAAACAAAAAATTAAACAGCGTCCATTGCGTGATTTTGATAATATAAATATTTATTGTTTATTTTTTTATTTGTATAATTTAGAGGAAAACATTATCGAATATTTGGAAGTGGAGTTTCCGACGACTCCGAGTCCGGAAAGGCTTACATGGCTGGACGCTCTCATAATGTTAATGCTATTGAAATTTAGCAAACTTGAACAGCAATATATAGAACAAGTCAAGTTCAGGGCTCCACTCGGATCATTTTGAAATGATCACAGATATATAAATTTCATGTGGGAAAATGGATACTTCCCGAGATATTGGCTTTGAAATTTCGGAACATATTTTCTTTAATACAACACTTTTTCTATTGCCACCAAGGCAATATGGGTATCATTAAAAGGTTATATCGGGTACTTTTTAAGAGAACTTAAGAATAAGACTTTCACATATGGACAGGCGCATACATCGTTATGTATTATATTCTTCATCTAGTTATATAGCACAAACCATAACCTTTAAAATAATACGGCTGATTAAAACAACATACTCTCTGAACTTTCAAGGCCCATATCGCGGGAAGTATGCATTTCTCACTATAAAATATATATATCTCTGTAATCAGTTCACCGAGGACTACTTACTGTAAAAATGTCAAAGCGATCCAAGTGGAGCCCCCCAAAACTTGACTTAAGCCCAAGATAAAAAATCTGTTTGTCCATTTTTAAATTTCTTATTTTTTTTTCAAGCAAATGTGTGTGCGTCTGTGCGTGTGTCCTTTTTGTTCAAGCGCTAACTTTCATATGCTTTATTTCGGACTGTATATCTCTGGCAATCAAATGTCAAATTCATAATTTACTATATTTACTATTTCGTGCTAGGCTAAATTGGTCTTGCAGAAAATAGTAGAAGAGAACGCCATTTTGGTTTTAACTCTCTTAAATTTAACATAAATTTTTCCTACTTTTCGACGTATGGAAACGCTTTTCTAGCAAAAATTGCAAAACTAGTATAATATAGTACTATATTGCAGGTTTGGGAACACAGCTAATACTTTTTTTTTGTCTAGATTACTATTTTCCTTTCACTAAAAGCTCTCAATTTGTAATGAAAAATATATTTCCTTTTTTAAACGAAGTTTATCTTTTGGAAAGCAAAAAATCACCTAAAAATACGAAAAAATCTACAAATAATTTTTATTTTCCTTTGAATTTTCATTTTCGCATTTGTCAACCGTTTTCGTTCATGACTTATATATAATAAACCCTGCCGCACTATGATTTAAATTTGTATGATAAATCGTTGTAAATGTAGCCTGAATGAGAATATAAACCCTTATTCAACCTTTAATTTGATTAAATGTTACATGTAAATCCTGTTTTAGTAAAATGATAACTATGAACTTACATTAGAACCATGATGCAATAATAAGGTGATGTATCACAACAAAAACCTTTGTTTTTGTCTCGATTATCTGTCAAATTTTCCATATAATATTTCAAATGGTTCGCAACACTGCACATGGAATTCAAGTAAAATTACCCACTTTGACAGTTATTTAAGACATCAGCTGCGCTAAATGGACTACCTATTCATTGTGCCATGATTAGAACTTTATACTGGGTTACATACTTCATGACGATTTATTTGGCATATACCATTGCACAATATATGGGTAGTACATTTAGCGCAGCTGATGTCTCGATTAACTGTCAAAGTGGGTAATTTCTACTTGAATTCGCTGTGCAGTGTGAAATATTATAAAAAAAATTGACAGAAGGTCGAGACAAAAACAAATGTTTTTGTTTTGATAGACCACCTTATTATTGCATCATGGCATATATATATGCAATCGAATTGAGATTTTAAACACACTGTGTTAACGAAATCCGGCACTATGTAAACATATTATTAAACCCTTGGTCTACTGTTAATTGCTTAGCGAAATATCGGCGTTGACTAAGCCGCCGGATCGTATACTTTTATATGCACTGAAACAGGTAACAGGCTCTGTTGCCTTAAACTAATATTTGTCATCCAGCACACGTTTCTATTTAAGACGATTTTGATAGGTTATCTGTAAAATGACTGGAGAAGTAAGTAATAATTTTATTATAATATTCAAAGTATTGAATATATTTCTATTGTTATGTTTCAGAAAATAAAAAATTTGCGTGACCTTGCAAATCGAGCGTTGAATGCAGCGGAAGATGAAAGACCTGCTCTTTTTGTGGATTTATCTGAGGCTATTTCCCAACCCGGTATGTATAGACCATGTATTATTTCGACTTCTAAATTTTCTTTTTTTATTAGATATTGAGTGTGCTGACATTCGGAATCTATGTAAAATGCTGGTCACTACCCTAACAAAATTTAAGGACGAACATTCTCAGAAGCTTGTTAGAAATTTGTTAGTGGACATGATAAATCATCACCACGACGCCGCCACAGAAGGATTGATGACAGTGTTCAAAGTGCTTGCATTGAAAGAACTTGCCAATGCGCCACCAAATAAAGCATCAAAAGCTGCATTAATATCTCTCGGTTGGTCGTTTTTACTGAACAAATATTGCAACAGAGAGTCCAATGTTTTCAAGGACGAGTTACCGCGTCTTGTTGATTATCAATCGCATTTATATCAAATAGTGCTATTGGCATCTTGCAATAACCTTAAACGGGCTGCTGATACTATAATGTTTGAAATATTATGTGAAGAGGATTATTACGGTTTTTATAAAACACACTTAATGAAGAAAGATCCTTCGAGTCAATCGTTGTTAATGCTTTTATCTCTCTTGAACAATAAGAATGATATAGCCACGTATAAAGAAGATTTAATTAACATATTTATAAAGGCTGTAATAACCGCCAAGAAGAAGCCGTTTTCGTCTATTATTCCCCACTGTGGTCCACTGCTTAATATCATTTCAAAAAATGACTTTGAAACTATGTTATTACCGCCTATGCAGAGAGCCATTTTGCGAAATCCGGAAATTGTTGTACAAGCTGTTGGTGTAATAATAAAGGAGTTAAGCTTCGATTTCAGTCTATATGCGCTACCACTGGTTAAGGTAATAATGCCAAATTTGTGTTCGAAAGATGAATTGACAAGGAAAGAAGCTGCCGAAACCGTTAATATGTGTTCATCAAAATGTACGAGTGCAGATGTTATAGCTGAAATACTTAAGTTATTATTCGAAACGTTAAATGGATCAGGAGGCAAAGTCACTGTAGCAGAAATTCGAATTAATATTTTAGAGGTAATTTATGATTAAAAAAATCCATTCTATATTTGTTAGAACAAAATTGACGGGCAGCCTTATTCTGGACATTTGGGAACAAATGTACTTTACGGACAACTCTCTCTCATATCATTTTGAAATTTCTCATATCATTTTGAAATTTACATTTTCCGGGGGAAATCAGTACTTCTCGAGATATGGGGTTCCAAAGTTTTGATACTGATAACAACCTCTTTAATTTGTTTGGGGAGAACTTCGTACTTCCAAAGTAACCGGGTAGATTTTTTTAATAAAAATGTAAAATTTTCAATAATGGAGATACAGTAGTGTTCAAAACATAAGCAACTGAAATTGACTATGTGGAAATATGTCGTAATCTCTTTATTTGAAGTAAACAAATATATCAACTTGGTATTTTTTAACATTTTATGTTCAATTGAAACTGTAATTGTTTTTTTTTTCAGAAATTTTTGATATTTTGCTGTAGAATTTATTGATAAAATAGATAACTATAAACACTAACAATGGGTTTTTCTAATTGCCCACATTGATTTTTATAACCCCAACCTTGTTCGCTTGTCATTCCTATTTGTTTGTTTGTGAACAATTTTTCCTAAAGAATTCTTAAACTTTACAAAAAATATAAACTATTATACAAGGTAGATATATAAGGTAGGCGCATCGGAAAATTGGGTACATGATATGTCAAATTTGTTTACACGGCGAATAGTAATATTTTCGCCGTCATTTCAAACTAAGTGCAGTTTTGTAGAAGATACAACAAAACGAGTGACGACATTTGGTCAATCAGTGTGAAAACGTAGAAAAGTAATCAAACACTTTAAGACACTGACAATGATATTTCTTTCGACGTCCCTAATTAAGTTTCTGCAACTGGAAAGATCATTATACAGGACATTTATGATCCGAATTGGAAGAAATTTGGTACCGCTCATATATTTGGTCCAAAGACGGGCCTTATTGAAATGGTTGAATTGAGGTTTAGATTTAGGTATAGCCCCTATATATAGTTTTTTCCCATTTTTATCCATATTGCACCAAAGTCCTAATGTTTGTCTGACTGAGACGAAATTTTTTACAGCGGACCAATTGAGTCTGACTCATAAAAAACGTTACTTTGTCCATAACATCTTTCTTTCTACCAAGGACATAATTTCTAGTAGAATGGGACATATTGATCTACATTTTAGAAAAGTCAAAGTCAATTATACTTATAATAACGGTATTTTTAAATTCGTCAGAGTTGCTATGTTTTGTGCCAGTTAATAATTTTATCAATAAATTTTGCAGCAAAATACAAAAAAATTCTGGGGGAAAATACATTTACAGTTACAAATGAACATGATAGATGTTTTGATAGATTTTTTTATTTTGAGTGAAACAATACAATATCCAGTTGCATTTTATTTGTTGTTTTTGAGTAAAAAATGTACCTGAAACAGTTATAATATACAAAATACGCGATTGTATTCAACTTATCGCGAAACATACTCGGAGCATTCTTTAATCCGAATGGGACAGTTTATGTCTTCAAATTCATATTGAGCTATGTCACCATAGTGTTCCACCTGCTCTTCTCCTGAATGAGCTTCTGGAATAATGTTATTAACTTTTTGGAATTTTGGGCCCGTACTCCGGTCTGACTCTGCTTGTCGCTTAGGTTGTCTGTGAGAATTTTTACCGTTACCATAATTGGTCGGTTGTCTGAATTTAGATCTTGGGCTGTTTTTATCTTATGGACTAATTAACCCTGTTGGTTACCCAGTTAACAATAAAAGACTTGTTTGTCTTTTTGTGAGCTTGAATGAACTGACTTCTTTATTAAAATGAAAAAAGTTATTCTACTTAAATCATATAAAATCAAAATTGCTAAAACTATGCTTCCCATGATCACGCCACCAGACGTAACAGGACTCCAAGCTAAGCACACAACAGTCAACATCAATACAGCCAAGCAAAAGTCATAACAGGCAACACTCGTTTCCACGACAGAGGGGTCTACGATCCGAAACGACCCGAGTCTTACTCGGCCAACGTCTGTCACCTCAGCCCATTGTGTAAAAGCAATAGGGGTGCTACGACAACAACAACAGGCAACACTTGAATTTTAGTTAGGCAGGGATGTATTAACTTACATAAATATACATCTTTAGGTTTCACTTTTGTCAGGCTGTCAGGAAGAACTTAATGAAAAACAAAACAGTGTTGGGCTTAATAAGGTCAAATGTTAGCTTTGCCTTTAAAACCATGGCATTTAATAATTGGAGCATTTACCCTGATAAAATATAAAGTGTTAATGGAAGGAGAAGGGTTATTTATGCCATTCATAAACTATTTAAAAATTTATTGTTTATATGAACAATACAAACAAAATCTCATTTACAGATTAGAATCCAGAACTTTTGCGTCTACAGTAATAAAATTTTAACTATCTTTGCAGTAAAGGCAAAGAGTGACAAAAATTAAGAAAAAGTCACTTTTTTTAAATAAAATAATGAATATATATATAAAAACAATTTATTTGGGGATTTATTACTTTTTCCGAATTATGGACTTATTTCTTTATGAAATAATGACCCTCTTTTAGGTCTTATTTAATTTTATTTTGGGGAGTTCCTTCATTTCGGTGGGAAGTTATTTCATATTGCTTTTTAGGGATTTATTTCATAATTAAACCGATACAATTTACACTGACTTCAGTAAAGCTTTTGACAGGGTTAACCATGAACTTTAATATATAAATTAAATCAAATTGGTTTCAGTATAAATTTAGTTAAATCACTAATGCACAAAATAGTACGATAGCGGTGATGGCTAAACGCGTTTTCTCTTTTTCTCTCTTTTCGTCAGCCATTTTTGATTACGATCTCTCAGTTACGCTCTCAACTACTTACTCTTAATTTAGTTCTGTTCAACACTGAGTTAAATGGATATCATCTTATTTGCAAAATATATCTAAGGTAGTTTTGTTTGATGATTGTCTCTCCAAATCCATTAATGTTCCTTCCGGTGTTCCCCAAGGAAGTCATTTAGGCCCACTCCTCTTTCTTCTATTTATAAATGATTTGCCAAATGCAATAATCCAATCCATGTTGCTAATGTTGTTTATCACCCATAACTCTATGAAGCAAGCTGATTTACTTCAAAATGATTTAAATAGACTTTTGCAATGGTGCGAATTAAACTGTATGGATTTAAATGGGGTTGAAATTCCAATAGGAACTAGTATGAAGTACTTAGGAATAACTTTTAATAATCTACTAAAATTTAATAGACATGTAGGCAATTTTTGGGCGAGAGCATGTAGGATCGATTTCTAGAATTTTAGTAAATAAAGACCATTCAACAAGGTATTACTGTATGATTTTCCAATATGGATTAGCATATCTCTGTAGTGATCAGTGAAATGGACATATTAGAACGGAAGGTCTTACGAAACGGAAGATTTGGTAAATATTCTAACAGTGTGATATATTCCTGTTGGGTTATAGATATGTATGCGACTTAATTTCAAAATTTGTTAATCGTATTAGAGATCATGAAAATAGTTATGTATGAGAAACATGTAGCTGGACTAATTGTAACTATCTATTCCCAATCGGTTATTGGAATGAAGTCCCACCGAATGTTTATGTCAATATCAACATTAGCTATACATTTTATCATAAAGCTGTTCATGGTGCGCACTGGTGGTATTTGATGACTGGCATTTTTTGTTTGTTTTTATTTTTTGTATATGTTTTTTTCTTGTTGTTTAGTTTGTAAGTTAAATTGATGTTATATAGAACCTTTCTAACCCTATAAAAGTTAGAAGGTGCATATTTTTGTACGCAAGACATTGAATTAGGCTCAAGCTAACTCATATATAATCTTCAAATAAAATGAAAAAATAAATTTCATAAAATTGTAAGTATGTCGATTGGCATATTACTGTTTTTTACTACGACAAATTTTCCTTTATGATATGGACAAAAGTAGTAAAAACTAGTAGATTCTTGCAATACTGGAACATACCAATATCTTAACTTTTTGCGCCCTTAGTTTTGCAAGTTTTTCAACTGAACAAATGATCTGCGTACATTTCGAAGGAAGTCCTACTCGTTTCAATTTTGAAAGCTGAATGTTGTCAAAAGTAATATTAATTAAAAATTGGAAACATATGACTGCATAAAACTACCTTGTATATTTATACGTTGTTTATCTACTTTATTTTCATAAATAATTTTATTATTTACACAATAACAAATTGACGAGCATATTTATAATAAATAAGGAATGTTGTCGAAATAATAAAAAAAATAATAATCGAATAAATATTGATACATGTTCCTTTCCGGAAATATGCAACGGTTAAACAGATAAAACCGAAAAGAATACAGTACATTTCACTGGATGTATTCTCCAATTATTTATCTTAACTCGTTCTGTATTCTGGGACTCGGGTATGTTGTATTTCCTAAGTTTTTCATCCCCATCCACTCTATATCTCAACAGCGCTCTTAAATTTCCTTAATTCGGATTATCTACGTCTAGCGACTTCTCCTTAAGGCGATGTCCTCCTTTTACACATTCATAAAAAAGTAGAAATTGACTACAATGCATACAAACACAAAAATATATAATCATAATTTAACATGAATTGTAGCTATGTTCACTTTAATCATACGAAGAACGGAAACTCCGTTTACGTTTTTATGGAATTAATGTTTTCCAACGCACATACATGTAAATATGTATATTTATTTAGGCTCCCTAGTGACCAATCAATTTTTATCAGCAAAAGTAATCGTAGAAAACACGTTTACATTATTTCTCACAAAACAATCATCAAAATGTCCTCTATTGAGATATTTAAGTATTCATGTTTGATTTGTTTCAAAAGTATTGTTAAGAGGTATTAATTTTGCTTGTGGCTTTGTGCTCTTAAAAGCGATAGTATATATAAAGTAACATGTTTTGTAACCTTTACAAGAGATATGTATTAGAACCTAAAATGGGTTTAAACCTCTTTCAAAATAAAGGACTTATTTGACATCCACGATTTCAGCATCTCCAAAAGTAAGTCAAATTTCGATTAATGAGCCATTGAAAATCGAGAATCGACGTAGTAAATTTCAGTAGCATATGATATGTTCAATTCTACTGCCATAACAGTCGTACTTTCAAAAATCAGAAAATCAATTAATTTAATACTTTGAGCTCCGATTTTTTTCAAATTCATACAGAACTATTTTCTGAGCACATATTTCACATAATTCGCTACGTATTTACATTCGGAAGATACAGTATATCCTTTCTGAATAATAAAAGACCAATATCAGGAGAACCTAATGTAATATCGACGAAAAATCATTTTTACTTATTCTCTAGGTTATTTTTTAGAAGAATGAAAAATGATTCTGATGGTACAATTCGTAAAATTCGAATATTAAGCGATTTAAATAATTTGGACTGTATCCACAAATTGAAACTGTACACATTTGTTGGCCTTACCTACATATTGAAAAGCGCATGACTTCCCCAAAAATTTTATATTTTTAAATTTTTTATGTGTCGTACATTATCAAGCCTTCACTTATGTATTCCAAAAAATATATATACTAGCTTCTTATAAATATAAGCTCTAAAACAGGGATGTCCACACTAATACATTCAAGTTTTGTGGTTGTGATTGTTTCGAAATACACACATTTCAAAGTTTTCTAGTAAACTGTGAGAAATATTGTTTTATTTTTTTTCTGTTTTCGTTTTTGTTTTTTTTTTTTTTAGTTTTTTATTTGTAAAGTAATTCATTTATTGTTGATGTTGAAATTTCTTGCATACAAAGTAAGCGTTGATTCTTTTATCCAATAAACCTTCAAATTCATTAACATGAATGCAATTATTAGAATATAAATATAAATATATTTGAAATAAGAATTCAAAAATATTGACAAAATGCATTTAATTCAATATAATGGACCGAGTAATCGTTAATAGACCAAAATTAATTTGGATACCATTACTGACATAGGAATTAAAATGCTGAAAATTCAATATTGTGAGTACAAGGATGTATAATTAAGTTATAATTAATTTTCTCTTTCGATAATTTCATCAATATTTAATTCATACGGACAACATTTAATACGAAGTAAATTTTCAAGATGGTTACCGGAAACAGAGTTTCTATATTTAATTTTTATAATTTTTAGGTATCTCGATATCTACATTTCGCCAAAAATCGACGCCAACACTAAGCGGTAAGGTAGGATCCAACCTCAAGTTAATTAGTTCTTCCCGAATTTCTTCATTTTGGTCCAATATATCAGTGGAAAAGGGATTGTTATAGAGATCAATAATATTCCGTATTTTGGAAAAATCAGTAAACCGGTCATCGCATTCTTTTATTAAATTATTGATTAAGTCAGCATATTTAGCTAACTTTTCCCCCATATGACTTAGAAATACAGTTTGGGTCCTTTTAAAACTGCTTAAATCATTACTTTGTAACTGTTCCAAAAGTAACTTCAGTTTTCAGTTTTTTTTTTTAAGTTTTTGATCAACAGTACTAAATCAAAGACCAGTTTGTTTTTCCCTTGTAGCTGTAAATTTAACTGATTTACGAGTTCTGTAATATCGGTCAAAAAGGCTAAGTCCAATAAAAACAAAGGATCCTTCATACACGTTAGCTCGTACTTGACTTCTGCGTTAATAGATTCCAAAAATGTTACAACTTCATTGCGCAAACAGAAAAACCTTTCAAGGCAACTTCCTTTACTCAGCCATCTGACTTCCGTATACATTTTTAAGTCACCGTATTCAGAATCGATTTCCTTTAAAAATTCCTTAAATTTGCGATGATTTAGGGCGTTGTGCCCACCACGTATTTTGTTTATAATTTTTACTGCGACTTTCAAAATTCTATTTTTAACGACTGACGGTATTTCGCGACAACGGAAAGTCTTTTAATAAATTAGAACATTCCTGAGTTTTTTCTCCAAATATATGCAAAACGTCCAGACGGAGTTCTTTGAAAAACATGCCGTCAACAAATGGGCGGCATTGTTTTGCCAATGCCGCAGCCACAACATAGGAAGCTTTTATTTGGAGTAATTTGATATTTGAGCTTTCTATATATCTCTCCTCCTCATAATCTAAAGCATACCTTTCATAAAAAGGTTTTAGTAAGTCTAAAACTAGCGAATTTCTTTCCTTGTTAGACAAATTATTGTAATTTCCGTGACAAACAAAAAATGCCTCTTAAGATAATATAATTTTGATCGCGACATAGTGCGCTGACAAACCAAACATTCCATTTTTCCGAAATAATTTTCGGCAAAAAAAATTCAAATTCCATATCCCCATTCATTTCGTTCAGTGTACGCACAAAAATTCACAAAGAAAAATCGACAACAGAACCTTCCTCATTGGCTTTTCAAAGCAGAATGAATGTAAAATTTGAAATAAAATAAATTTTGTTTCTCTTTTATAATTGTGTTAGTGAGAGTTTTGACACACACCGACAGCCCATGGGACCTATTTTGGGCACTGCTGCTCTAAAATATGTTGCTGCCTGTGGGCAATATTGGGCCACAAAGGGATAATGTAATAAATATTAGAAAATGAAGGAAACACGTTGTGTCGTTTCTTTTAATTATATATACACGAGAGCTTCATTGAATCAAACAGGACGCTTAGAAACTTTGAGAAAAAATAAAAAATTAAAATCAAGGTGTATTTAATAAGGTGTATGCATCCGATACAACAACTAACATTTTACAAAAACAACGTTGTTGTTATAGAAATTAAATTGTCATGCTGACAAATAAGTTCTGACAAAAGTAAATACAAAAATATATAAATTTCTTCAGGACGAATAATTTTGAAAGCCTTGGCTCCTTGAGGATTTTGCTTATATTTTATATTGTAAATTAAATTTTTCGAAGAAGTGGCTTCTTGGTACAAAAATTTTAGGACATAAATCCCCCTTCAAACACCAAAAACCCGTATGCAATCTGTCAATAGACAACGCAACAGAATCTCATTTTAAATTGTAAAAAATTTGTATTTAGCCAGGCGTTTGTAGAAAACTAATGGATAAATTCTAATACAAGCTATGTAACACAATTTTCTTGATTTAAAACTGATTTAAGCTCACGTTTCCTTGTCGTCACTTGGGGCATTAACAAATATTCCATCCCTATAAATGCATTATTATTTCATTTTTATTAATAAAAAATAATAACCGAAAACAAAAGGCAATGTTTTAAATCAATATAAAACGCTGACAAATATTTTTGACAATTTGCTTTACAAACAATAAAGAAAAAAGTTTAAAACCATATGATTGTCACTTACACCTTATTAAAATACAGAAGAATGAGATACAAAACAAAAATAGGAATAGGCCATGTTGTCATATTCAATACATAATACATAGTGTTGCCAAGTAATTTGTAATTCTAATAAAGCAATGCAAATAAATCTCCTACACTCTTCCTCAATTGCAAATTAGTAAATGCTGGACTTCAATCAAAGATCCAATTTCGATGCTGGAAGGGCTTTGGCAACATGTTGGCAATCATTTATTCGGACGGACAGTGGTCGCAACTGTTTATTTTCGTTTCGACGTAATCGTTTACAAAATGAAATTTCGTGTCTATGTTCTTAGACGTTTGCTAAATTTCTCATTTTTTATCAAACTTAAATAGCTACGATTGTCTTTAAACATTCTTGTTGGACACTTTTGTTGACATCCTATATCAGTTAATACGTTTCGGATCCAAGGTTAGATTTGGGGGATGTGCAGCCACATTTGTGACTGCAACACTCTGAGACCGGTTAGATCCGTTGTGATCATCCACAAGAAGAGATACAGTGAAGAGAAGAGACCAAAGACAGATCTATAGGGGAGAGAAGATTAGTAAATTAAAGAAGAGTTGAGAATCTTACATGAATGAATAAAAGAAGAATGAAGGTCGATTGCCCTATGAGTCAGACAGAAGATGTGTTACGTGCCAAGGTTGTATGTTCCTAACCTCTTTATGTTTCTAATTATGCTGTAGATTAGAGCAGGTGCGTTTGTTGAGAAGAAACTGAGACTCGGTAGAAAATGAGCACCCATTAGTCTGTGCCGCCTGTAAGCCAGGGCTGGGCAATGACACAGGAGATGCTCAATTGTCTCCGTTTCCTCCTCGTCACCAAAGAGTCTACAGTAATTAATTGTATCAAGATCCCATTTACTAGTCAAAAGCCCTGATGTTGCAGTGACCAGTGATGATTCCCGTCAACACTCTAACTTCAGCTTTGCTCAGGTTCAACAGTAAGTGCGTTCTTTTGGCAGACAGAGTCGGCCAAATGGATCTTGACACGTTGCACCTAGATTCGTTGTGCCTAAGTTCACAGGCCATTTCGTCAAAGAATGCCTCAAAATTCATATAGAAAAGACATATGGGTGTTGTGATTGAGTCATCAGTTTCTAGATCGGTGGATTGAGATCCTCGTCTAGCTAGTTCGTCCGCTCTTTCATTACCCAAGATGTCACAATGTCCTGGTACCCAACACAACCGATAGCTATGGTTAAGTTCTTCCAGAGCTGCTCTACACTTGAGGGCGGCTTCGGATTTGATTTAACAAGATTTGATGGCTTTAAGAGCCGTTTGAGTATCCACATAGTCACCGGTTCAACGACCTCAGCATCCAGACTTTTTATCAATTCCGCTCCCTTCCAGATCGCGAAGATTTCAGCTTGGAAAACACTACAGTTGCAATCCAGCTTGTAGGATAACTCTAGGTCTAACTTTTCACAGTAGACGCCGGCCCCAGTACCTTCTTCCATCTTGGATATAGAAGGCCAGACCGTCCAGAGGAGGGTTACTTCGTTTTCAGTCGTCTCTACTAGGAATAACGACATCTACATCGTCAAATCTAAGGATTGGTGATATACAGTCGCTTAGTTTAGCGCGTTGGTCCAATGTTATACCTGATTCATTCAGAACACTACCATGCCCAAAGGTACAGTTCCGCCAGAGTTTTTGTTCATGCAGCCTTAGGGCGCTACGCGCAGCCTGACACTTAATGCTGAGGCCCAGAGGCTTGAAGTACAGCATTGCGTTCAAAGCTGCTACTAAAATCGCCGCTGCTCTTTGTACCTTGTCTAATTTACTGGATGTCGACAGGCTCAAACAGTTCCACCAAACAAGAGAACCATAGGACAAGGTGGGCTTTACCACAGTGTTATACAACCAGTGTATAGTCGATGATTTTAGCCCCCAGCTTTCCCAATGGAGTTCTTGCATACATAGAGTGCAATCATTCCTCTCTTCGCCCGCTCCTCAACGTTCCTTTTCCATCGTAGTTGACAGTCCAGGATTGTGCCGAGGTACTTTGCTTCGGGAGATAGGTGAAGTTGCACTCCATCCAGTGTTGGTGGAGCAAAAACGCCGAGCTTACGCTTCCTAGTGAACATTACCAGTTCCGTCTTCGTTGGATTTACACTAAGACCATTTGCCCTGGCCCAGCGTGACAGCGTCAGTAAGGCTCTCTGCATAAGCTCCGAGATTGTATACGGAAATTTTCCGGAAATCAATATCACCACGTCGTCCGCGTAAGCTACAACTTTGATACCTTTCCCGTCCAATTCCCTCAATATAATATTAATTACCAGTAGCCATAGTTACGGCGAAAGCACTCCTCCTTGAGGTGTGCCTCTAGTTACCGTTTTCCTGATTTTTGTATCCCCCACACTTGAATTTATAATTTTGCTGTTAAGCATTTTATCTATCCAATATGTCAGGGTATCAGGAATGCCAACTTCTTTAAGTAAGTGGTTTATGGATTCAAGTTTAACGTTGTTAAAGGCTCCCTCTATATCTAAGAAGGCGGCCAGCGTAAAATTTGAATTGTCCATGTTCCTCTCAATATAGCCTACCACTTCGTGCAGTGCAGATTCCACAGACTTGCCCTTTATGTATGCGTGTTGTGAGTTGCTAAGAGAGGTGTGTCTATACGACTCCTAATCTCCAGGTCGATCAGTCTTTCGAAAGTCTTGAGGAGAAAGGATGATAGGGTAATGGGTCTATAGTCCTATGGTGCAGAGTAGCTTGGTTTTTCTGCTTTGGGAATGTAAGTAACCTTTACCTCGTTCCATAGATCCGGAACATACGAGAAAGTCAAACACGCAGTATAATTCTTCTCAAGGATCAGATATATACTTGGCGAGGCATATTGAAGCATCGCCGGTAGAATACCATCTGGTCCTGGCGATTTATGCGGCTTGAATGTGTTGATCGCCCATCGTATCTTATTTCTGTTACCCACCTTGCTAATATGATCCAGATCCGGAGTGGCAAAGTGCCATCACGTTCACCGCCGATGGTACTCATGTCTTTGCAACCTGGAAAATGAGTCTCGGCTAGAAGATTAGAGTCTCAGAACCTGAGTCCGTCCACGCTCAATCATGCTTCTTAATACTACTGATGGACTTCGGGTCCTTGGATAGTAGTTTTCGAAACCTAGCAGCGTCGTTGACTTCTTCTATCGACTCACAGAAATTTACCCATGACTTTTTCTTCGCGCGTTTTATCTCACTCTTGTATTTATTGAAACTAGCTCTATAGGAGTTCCAATAAGTGTCGAGTTTAGACTTATGCGCCCTGCTATACAGTCGTCTGGTCGCTTTCCTCAGCTCACCAAGTTCCTTGTGAGCGGACAGGATTCCTTATGGCAACCACAGCTGTTCCTAAGTTTGTGTTAAGAGTCAGCTGGGAATTCGTTAGCTCCGTGAATTTCTCCCAGTTAGTTCTCCTTCGATTCAGATAAGGCTGCTGTCTATCTCCGTCAAAAGAGTACTCGAAGAGAATCTTTAAATGATCCGAGAAGGAACATTCATCAGATACCCTCCAATTTCTGATTACCGAGTCGTCTAGATTTGAGAAGGTTAAGTCAATGACCTCCTCTCTATCCCTAACTTTAAAAGTCGGATCACTACCCCTATAACATATGCGTAAATTATGGGATAAAATAAATTCGAAAACGGACTCAACTCGTTTGTTTGTGCCCTTGCTACCCCAATGAAAATGGTGAGCATTTGCGTCGCATCCCAATAACATTGCAGGTGCTCGTCATTTCATCGAGCATTTTCCGTACACAGGTGCCTGGTGGATCCATCTCCTCAAAGGGCATATAGACTGAGGAGAGCAGGGTGGCCTTCCCCGTCGTATGCTCCGGCCTTACAGTGCACATGTCACCATTGCTGTAATTAGATAGAAAAATTAGATTTAAGCTCTTCTTACCTACTATACATGTTCTCACCTTGTCCCCCATGGACGAGGCAAAAATGTCAAAGTTGGCATTCCTTAGTCCAGAAACCATATTTTTATAAATATATGGTTCCTGAACTAAGGCAATGTCCACTTCCGAATTCGTGAGGGACAGGAGTAGTTCGGCGGCTGCGGCCTTGCAATGATGCAGATTGATCTGCATTATGCGCAGCCTATGCCGCTTCCCCAATCCTACTGAGTTTCGGTGGATGTGTTTCGGTGGATGTGTTTCGGTGGATGTGTTGGCGAACGACATGCGCAAAGACTTCGTCATAATCACACCCATACTTTTGGTTGAACCCCTGAGCGACTAAACGAGCCTTAAATCTTTGAATTTGACCATCAACACCACGCTTTATTTTATATGTCCATTTGCAACAAACTATATTGGCATCAGGTCGTACCAAATCCCACGTATTATTAGTTATAAGGGAATTTATCTCCTCCTCCACTGCGGACTGCCATTTAAGTTTTTGATCAGATATTATAGTCTGTTTGTACGTTTTGGGTTCGACGATATTCTCCGATTCCACCAAATTTAAGTATTTAGCTGGTGGAAAACCTTTATTTTGTCTAGCCGATCGTCTTAAAATCCACACCAGCAGCAACATCGTCATTAATTTGATTATTGTTCAGGTCATCATCAAAATATTCAAGATCAGTGTTGATACTACAAAAGGAATCACCATCAACTTCATCTGGAGTATTTTCGTTTCGTTTTGCAGAAATGGAAATTTCCAAATAATTGTAGACTGTGGATGAATCACAATCTTCCTCTAATCTTTTTAAATAATTTTTAGATACAAATTTATAATTTAATCTCTACTTATGCAGACATGTTATCGTCAGTATTGACAAAACGTAAACCATTCGACCGCTCATCGTAGCCCATAAAGGTTAAAAATTCGGATTTATTGTCGAGTTTCTTTCTCTTCACTTTGGGTGTTAACACGAATGCTTTGGAACCAAAAATTTTAAAATTATTTATATCAGGCTTCTGACCCTCCTATTTTGTAAATAATTTGAGCACATAATGTCCTCACCCCAATACATGTTTGATATACCAGCCTCTTCGAGTAGACAACGAGCCATTTCAGCAAGATATTTTTTTTTTCTTTCCGCTACGCCGTTTTGTTGAGGACAGTACGGGACAGAAAATGTTGACACAATACCATAGCTCTGCAACATGTCAACCATTCTTTTCGACTTATATTCTGCTCCGTTGTACGACATAATTCTTTTCGGGACTCTTCCGAATTTGTTCTTAACCATATTAATGTAGATTTTCATGTTATCGAAGACTTCAGATTTTTGGTTAAGCAAATACACCACAGTATATCGACTATAATCGTCAATCAATGTTAAAAAAATATTTCTTTCCACCTGGGGTGACAGTTGGCATTGGGCCGCAAATATCGGTATGAATCAAATCGAGAACTTCCCCACTTTTGGCCACCGATTTTTTAGAAAATACATTTTGACTCATTTTGCGCAAACTTCACATACTTTACGAATTTTACAATCTACCAAAAACATTTTAACCATACCAGTCCGCATAGCCTTGACAGCATTAATGTCCCAAAAAATCTTGTGGTAAAAATGTTGACATCGATTCCTACTACAAACAGCAGTTTTTTCATGTTGATACAAATTGCCAACGCATTTCAGAACACCAACTTCGTTGTTATTTTCATCGAATATTTTATAGCACGGACCACAGAACTGCACTTTAAAGCCAACAGCAGACATTTTCCTAACAGACACCAAATTTCCATTAAACTGAGGAATGTACAAGACATCATCCAGAGTTACCGCAAATTCAGCACCATTTGCGTTCATCAATTTAATTTTGCAGCCACCTTTACCAACAGAATGTACTGTGTTGCCACTTGCAACAGTGACTTTTTAACGCCAATTTAAACCAAGTTCGAAGAATTCCTCTTTTGTACTACAAATGTGACTCGTAGCACCGGAATTGATCACCCAAGTACCGGATTTACCATTCAATGGGAAACAATAATTTTTGTAGACTTCATCTGTTTCGGCAACTTTTTGCAACTTTTTTTTTGTTGTCATTTTATGATTTATTGTTTTCAGCTTCCAACAATCTCTTCGGATATGACCGACACCGCAGCAATGATGACAAACTATCTTCTTCTTGTTATAATTTGATCTAGGTTTTTAATTTTTTTCAATACTTTGTCCTCCATAGCTTGTCTTTTCTTGTGCTTTTCAACCTCTTCGAGCAATTTATTTTCAACCAAAGTTATGGTCCCTAACCTCAAGAGCGGTAATTAATGTGTCATACGTAGCCGGTAGATTACTAAGTAGCATGGAAACCATCCAAGATTCCGACATCTTTTCGCCTAGCGACTACAATCTTGAAAATAACAATTTCATATCATGTATGTGTTTATCCATGCCACCACCGGGACTCAGCTTCAATTCGCAGATCGTTCTCATCAATTTTACTTTGTTGCTCAGAGTTGATTTAAAATATTCCACGCCTCCGCTGCATGAACGCTACCAGCAATACGAAAAACATAGGATTCTTCGGCAAACCAATTAAAATAGATGCCTCCGTATCACGCTCCTTCCATTTATTTAACGTCCCACATCAACAGCAGTTCTTAATTTTTTACGCGATTTAACTTTGTTACAAAGAATTTCACCTCAGACATCTCGAACAGCAAGAGCTTAATTACCAATCAGTTAGCACGATATTCAATAATTCAGATCTAAAAAACACGGTGGAACAAGATAGACACTGGGTCCATAACCAATTATAAAATGAAGGAAACACGTTGTATCGTTTCTTTTAACTATAATATACAAGAGCTTTATTGAATCCGAACGAGATGAAATTTGGAAAAAATCCATCCAATTGGGATGAAATTTTATTTCCACATAGACGAGTCCTATTGACATTAGTCAAAATCGGTTTAGATTTATATAGAGTAACTTCTGGTATTGTGGACCTTGCGTAAAATGTGGACCACCCACCATATCTAAGAAAATGCTTGAAATATGCCAATGCCACCTTGATAAATGTTTTCCTAATTAGTGAAAACAAACATCAAACTTGGTTTTTAATAAATAATTGCAATGTTGAAAATTTAGTAGGTGAAAATGTAGCTCTGATTGTAAAAGTGTGATTTGAAATTTTTTTAGCACAATAGTCGAACGATTTTGTAAAATAGTCGAACATTTTGTTTTTCTCGAATATAAAGAGGTTATGTGGTTTTCTTGCTTTCTTTAACAAAAATACACGCTTATCTGTAATTACTTTCGGTTAGTTTTAAATTTTTATTCATTTTTGAAGCCGATAATTATTTTTAAATAAAAATATTCAATGTCGGGTAATGTGGACCCCTATAAAAAAGTGGGACATTTTCATGAGGACGAGTTCGAAATAAGGGCACATTTAATATGCGAGGAGGTATTCTATCCTCTGAAAACTCGATATCCGAAATTATAGGTGCCTCGGTTGGATAATGATGCAAGGACCTTCAAAATACCGCAAATGGGGTGGTACCCTTAAATGGGAGCAATTCCAAAACATGGACCCATATATTTTTGCATTCATTGTTACCCAAGAGCGCAATAAATTGAAATTTATCACAATTAATCCACAACCTACCTTTCCACATTACCCGCCAAGTTATTTTTATTTGCAGTTTATAGTTTTTTGAAATATAATGCAATAACATTTTTATGGACAAATATATATAATTTTTGACCTGGAATATAATTACCCAACAAATCTACCATGCTGTGAAAACAATTTGTTTTTATTTTTTACCGTCGTTACGCCTACAATATCAAAAAAAGAAAATGGTGGTCCACATTACCCGAAGTTACTCTATAGATTCCATATATTTTTCTTTATTTACACATGTTTCTTTTTAATTTCAAAAAAAAAAAAAAATCAAACGCTTCAGTCGTCAACAAAAACTATGACGAAGAAATCTTCGACATCGTCGTCGTCACACATTGTTACGGAATACCAAAAATTTTTCAATAGTTATCGATAAATGTCGACAACGACATAGGGAATACCAATTTGCAAAAGACGACTCTCTTCGACGTCGTTTCGTGTCGACGACGACATACAGAATAGGGGTGTATGTCTTTGTCGACATTTATCGATAACTATTGAAACATTTTTGGTATTCCGTAACAAAGTGTGACGACGACGATGTCGACGATTTCTTCATCATTCACCCCTATTCTGTATGTCGTCGTCGACACAAAACGACGTCGAAGAGAGTCGTCTTTTGCAAATTGGTATTCCCTATGTCTTTGTCGACATTTATCGATAACTATTGAAACATTGTTGGTATTCCGTAACAATGTGTGACGACGACGATGTCGAAGATTTCTTCGTCATAGTTTTTGTTGACGACTGAAGCGTTTGAACATTTCTTTTTTTTTTTAGAAATAAAAAAGAAAAACATGACCGGACTAGAACAGGATACATCATTCTAGAATCTATTCAATACGTAATGCAAAATAAAGTGTAAATAAAGAAAAATATATGGGATCTATATATAAATCTGAACCGATTTTGACCAATGTCAATAGGACTCGTCTATGTGGAAATAAAATTTCATCCCAATTGGATGTATTTTTTCCAAATTTCATCCCGTTCGGATCATAATGGTGGGAGGTAACTTGTTTAAAATAATACATGAATGGAGGGACATGCATAAATCCACTGAAAAATAATTCTATGTACATATATACTAAAAAGTAACTATGGGTCGTTACTTTACTACTAAAAAGTTACTATGGGTCTCGTTTCTTTTTGGTCGTTGCAAACACATTTATCAAGACATAATGCCCTGTGCCACAGTGCAGTGAAGGATACAAACACATTTTTGCCCAAAAATATGCAACAAAATAAACAGCATTGATATTATCGATAAATAGTCGACATCGTCGCATGAGTGTTACAGAATACCAAATCAGTGTCGAAGTGATGTCGATGCGAAGTAATGTCGAAAGAGAAACGTCGTCGACAACGACGACGACATACGGAATAGGGGTGAATATTTCTTCCCATAACATTCAAAGATTTTACTCTCAAATGCTGCAATGTTAAATTTTGTACACATCTGAATACCATTAACCTAACCTTATGTTATTGTACCATGCATATAATCAAATTATTTGTACGTAGTATTTTGTGCCGTTGATGTCCTCCTCGATGGATCACCAAATTGTTTTTGGCGCATTGTACTATTTTACTAATTGTTATATTAAACTTTTGTAAAGTTTATATTAATTATTTTTGTGATATTCCAGTCCTACAATCCGACGTATACAAACCCGATTTCATCGTCAGTTTTTTTATTATAAGCCCTTTTCAACTCTCAAGAGAAATACAATTTAATAGGACAATTAACATATATTAACTGTATATTTAAATATTTTCAGAATTGCGAATATCGAGCTAACTATTTTAAAATAATAAATAAAATTTACCGCAAAGTACAACCCCGGCAGGAACACCCCTAACATATATTTTTGTTATTAGTTTATGTAATCAATTTAAAATTAATTTATATATAATAATCATATCTTCAAATGTTATTACTGACAACGCCAATTTCTTATTTAATTTCAGTGTGCAGGAAATCTACAAAACAACAACGTGGCACCTGACGATTTACAAAAATTATTTCCTATTGTAATCGAATTATTCTCAAAGATATTGATTTCAGAAGTTCACGAAAAGGTTCTATGTAAATCACTGGAATCATTTGGTACATGGTCAACGATTTTCACCGAAAATTTTAATGCTACAATATGTGAAATTGCCAAGAAAGGATTACAGCTAAAATCTACTACCCAAACAGTTCGACTATCATATTTGCAATGGCTCCTCACCACTATGAACGGAAAATCATTTCAATTAGATGAGAGTTTTATTACAACGTTGCTAAAATTTTTCGATCAAGGATTGCTTAATAGTTCTCAAATATCTCTAGTATCTGAAGCAGCATGTGTAGCATGTATATTTCTTAAAACAACGGGAGCGGAAAATAATGCGTCATTAATAAGCTTTTGGAATTCAATATTAGACCTAAATAAGTCTATATTTTTTACAGAAAGATTAATAGCATCATCGTCGCCGGATATTGCATGCTGTATAACTCTAATTGCACATCGACTTTTAACTGTTCATTACAAAAATATTAAAGGAAATTGTAATATTCTATTTCGGATAATAGTCCTCTCAATTTTATCCACTTCAAAAAAAGTACGAGACTATTCCAAAAAGCTCATACATCAATTAATATCTCATGAGCAGTGTATTGCGTTTGTAAATCAAGTTTTCGAGGAACTAAAAGATCAATTGACAACGAATGAAAAAACCTTTGAAGAACATGATTCACATGTACTGGGAAAATCCTTATCGGAAACTATACAATTATTGTGTAATCTACCAAATATTTCTAGAACCGATTCGGAATGTTTAGCTTTTCAATTAATTTTAATCTGTCATCACCCTTTAATAATGAATGTTGAACCTCTTTTGTGGGAGAGTTTAATAACACAACAATTTAAAATAGACCTTCAAGAATTTATGACATCTAAACATGCAGACATATTTGAAAATGTCGTTTTAAATTTCAAAGCAACTCCGGTATATGAGAACGCAATTGCTACATTGGCAAGAGTAAGCTCGGACACATTTTTGCCATTATTAATAGCAAATGTAACGAATGTTCTTAATGATCCAAGCATTATAAACGTTACAGATGATGAATATTTTACATTTTTAACACCCGATGGCGAACTTTATGATAAGAGTGTAATACCAAACACAGATGATTTATATTCAACAACCGGATTGAAAAGGGAAAATAAGGCTTACAGTTATAAAGAACAAATTGAAGAGCTCCAATTGCGAAGAGAAATTGAAGAAAAAAAGCGTAAAGACGGGAAAGCAAAGCCAATTAAACTTACTCCAAAACAAGAAGAAGTAATAAGAAATCAAACAGAAAAAGAACAACAAATTAAAAACCGTTTGAGGGAACTCAATAACAAACTATTGAATGCAGTGAAAATGTTAGAAGCAACTTTTATTGGAAATATTAACAATATTACCTTGCATTTTCCAAAATTACTAAGTTCCATATTGCTAGCAATGAAATCACCTTTGGCAGCGGAACGTTTGGTGAAACTGTATTTTAATTTTCATAATATATGCTTCGCAAATTCTAGTTTGGGGAAACAACTAGCAATAAATACAATTCGGCTACAAAAACCTCATTGTGATCTGAATAATGACTGGTTAGCCATTAATATTGACGACGCCGTTATATGTGCAATCACTGAACTTAAAACGCACACCTTAGACAGCGGAAACACATTAATGAGTCCTGCGTTTACATATGCATTCGAATTTCTACGCAGAGCGTTATTTTGCACTTGTATTTCATCCAATGAAGAGCTTTTATTATGTGGAATTAAAATTATTGAGTTACATGCACAAATGCGAGGAAAAACTATTCACGGAGCATTGTCGGACTTCTGTCATCCAAGGTATTTGCCGAGTTATGAAATGTTCCAGTTGTTATTAACGATTGTGCGCATATATAGCGGAAGAGTTCAAAATCAAGCCGTGGTTGCCTTACTGGAGGTTGCCAAGTGTAATTCTGGAGAAGATTATTGCTCGATTGCAAATAAAGAGGAAATAAAACTACTTTTATGTGCTTTGGAAGATAGTATGGAAACTGTCCGAGAAGCAGCATTACGATCATTATTAGTTTTACAAAAAGCGATAGAGAACGGATTCGTAAATGACAACGAACTTATGATTACATTTCAAAATATCAATTGGATATCAACATTTGATGTTTTCCCCGAAAATCGCAGCCTTGCCACTGATCTTTGGGAAAAGCTGAATCTAAACGTTCCGGACTATGATCAAATATTACCATATGTGATCCATGATGATATTTCTTTGCAAAAAGCGGCTGCTGATTCATTAGTACCATTACTTAAATCCAACCCTTCCTTGGCAAAATGTGTTTTAAAGAAGCTACTTAAAATTTATAGTGAAAAACTTGAAAAAATCCCTCCAAAATTAGATAAATTTGATCGTGAAATTGAACCTGCTATCGATCAGTGGAGGTCAAGAAGAGGCGTTGCCATAGCCATATCAAAAATTGCTAAATACTTTTCAATAGAAGACGTGAATCATGTGATGCAATTTATGGTCGCTGCTGGCCTTGGTGATCGCGATGAAGTAGTTCATAAAGAAATGTTAGCAGCTGCTCTTACTATTGTCGATATTCATGGAAGGGAAACAATAGTAAATCTTCTTCCGGTGTTCGAGGAATTTTTAGATAAAGCTCCAAAATCCGAAAGCTTTGATAACATAAGACAGGCAGTGGTTATTTTAATGGGATCGTTGGCACGTCACCTTGAGAAGGATGATCCACGAATAGAACCAATCGTTAGAAGGTTGTTGACAGCACTATCAACACCTTCTCAACAAGTACAAGAGGCTGTTTCTAATTGCTTACCTCATTTGATGCCATCTGTGAAAGATGAAGCCGCTTCTATGATAAAACGGTTACTTCATTCACTTGTAAAATCTGAAAAATATGGCGAACGTAGAGGTGCTGCATATGGGATTGCAGGTATTGTAAAAGGGTTGGGTATACTATCTCTAAAGCAGTTCGACATAATGGCCAAATTAACAACATATATCCAGGAGAAAAAGAACTACAAATCTCGCGAAGGCGCGTTATTTGCATTTGAGATTCTTTGTACTACACTAGGCCGTCTATTTGAACCCTATATTGTACATGTACTTCCTCATTTGCTGCAGTGTTTTGGAGATTCCTCACAATATGTTAGGCAAGCTGCCGATGATACTGCAAAAGTGGTAATGGCGAAGTTATCAGCACATGGAGTGAAGTTGGTTTTGCCGTCATTACTTGAAGCCCTAGATGAAGATTCATGGAGAACTAAAACAGCGTCAGTTGAACTTTTAGGGGCAATGGCGTTTTGCGCACCTAAACAACTATCTTCTTGTTTACCTGCCATAGTCCCCAAATTGATCGAGGTTCTGGGTGATTCTCATACAAAAGTACAACAGGCAGGGGCTGATGCTCTTAAGGTTATTGGATCTGTTATAAAAAATCCTGAGATACAAGCAATTGTTCCTGTTCTATTAAAAGCTCTTGAAGATCCGTCCCGAAATACTTCAACATGCCTTCAAAATTTACTCCAGACAAAGTTTGTGCATTTTATCGATGCCCCCTCATTAGCTTTAATAATGCCAGTTGTACAGAGGGCTTTCTTAGACCGTTCTACAGAAACGCGCAAAATGTCGGCTCAAATTATAGGCAATATGTATTCGCTTACAGATCAAAAAGATTTGACTCCATATTTACCCAATATTATACCCGGTCTTAAGATGTCATTACTTGATCCAGTACCAGAAGTTAGGGCCGTTTCAGCGCGAGCATTGGGTGCTATGGTTAGAGGAATGGGAGAATCGTCTTTTGAAGATTTATTACCCTGGTTAATGCAGACACTTACTTCGGAGTCGAGCAGTGTCGATCGAAGTGGTGCAGCGCAAGGGCTATCTGAAGTTGTAGGTGGCCTTGGTGTTGAAAAATTGCACAAACTTATGCCTGAAATAATTGCAACAGCCGAAAGAAACGATATTGCGCCTCATGTAAAAGATGGTTATATTATGATGTTTATTTATATGCCCAATACATTTCCACAAGATTTCACGCCATATATAGGACAAATAATAAATCCTATTCTTAAAGCACTTGCAGATGAAAATGAATATGTTCGTGACACAGCATTAAAGGCAGGCCAACGAATAGTTAATCTTTATGCCGAAACGGCTGTTACACTATTACTACCCGAGCTTGAAAAAGGATTATTTGATGATAATTGGCGTATTAGATTTAGTTCAGTTCAGTTACTTGGTGATTTGTTATACCGTATATCTGGAGTCTCTGGTAAAATGACGACAGAAACAGCAAGTGAAGACGATAACTTTGGAACAGAGCAATCTCACGCTGCAATCATAAGATATTTGGGTAATGAAAGGCGAAATAGAGTACTATCTGGTTTATATATGGGTCGCAGTGATGTTTCTCTAATGGTCCGACAAGCTGCACTACATGTGTGGAAAGTTGTTGTAACGAACACTCCACGAACACTACGTGAAATTCTTCCTACATTGTTTGGACTGCTTCTGGGATGTTTGGCCAGTACCAGTTACGATAAACGACAGGTAGCTGCTAGAACATTAGGTGATCTTGTACGAAAACTCGGGGAGAGAGTATTACCTGAAATTATACCTATATTAGAAAGTGGTTTAAACTCTGAGCATGCAGATCAACGCCAAGGCGTGTGTATTGGATTATCTGAAATAATGGAATCTACATCAAAGGAAATGGTACTTTCATTTGTCAATAGCTTAGTGCCAACCGTAAGAAAGGCATTATCAGATCCTCTTCCAGAAGTAAGAATTGCAGCAGCTAGAACGTTCGATTCTCTTCACTCTACAGTGGGATCAAAGGCTTTAGATGACATTTTACCATCAATGATGGAAGGGCTATCAGATCCTGATCCGGAACGAGCAGAGAACACATTAGATGGACTGCGTCAGGTTATGTCCATTAAATCACGTGTTGTATTGCCATATTTAGTTCCACAACTGACGTCACCGCCAGTAAACACAAAAGCCCTTTCCATTCTTGTTTCAGTAGCTGGAGATGCACTAACAAAATATTTGCCAAAAATTCTACATGCTCTTTTGCAAGCGCTCTCCGAAGCACAGGGCACTAGTAACGAAATGCAAGAATTAGAATACTGTCAGACAGTTGTGTTGTCGGTAACAGACGATGTCGGTATTCGAACAATTATGGATACTTTAATGTCTTCAGCTAAATCTGAAGTATCATCCACCCGAAAATCTTCAGTTAGTTTGTTGTCAGCGTTCTGTATACACTCACCAGGCAACTACACGCAATATGTACCACAGTTGTTACGATGCCTTCTTCGACTTTTAGCAGAAAATGACAGAGATATACTGCAATACTCATGGGAAGCATTAAATGCAGTGGTAAAGGGTTTGGACTCTTCGCAACAAATTGCTCATGTTTCCGACGTTAGACAAGCTGTCCGTTTTGCAGCCAGCGATTCTAAGGAGGCGGAATTACCAGGATTTTGTTTACCAAAAGGCATTACACCATTGTTACCTGTTTTCAGAGAAGCAATTTTAAATGGTCTACCAGAAGAAAAGGAAAATGCAGCACAAGGTCTTGGAGAAATCATTGTTCTTACAAGTGCACAATCTCTTCAACCATCTGTAGTTCATATAACCGGTCCCCTTATTAGGATCCTAGGAGACAGATTCAATGCGGGTGTAAAAGCTGCTGTCCTTGAAACACTAGCCATATTGCTCCATAAAGTTGGTGTTATGCTTAAACAATTTTTACCTCAGCTACAAACCACATTTCTAAAAGCATTGCACGATCAGAACCGTTTAGTCCGCATGAAAGCTGGATATGCGTTGTCAGAATTAGTTGTTATTCATACAAGGGCTGATCCTATTTTCAATGAGATTCATAACAGTCTTAAATTGAGCGACGACTCAGCCACGAGAGAAACAATGTTACATGCTCTTCGGAATATTATTACTCCAGCAGGAAATAAAATGTCAGATTCCCTTAAAAAACAAGTCATCACTACTTTAATTTGTTTGCTTGGACATCAGGAGGATGTAACGCGTGGCGCGGCAGGAGGTTGTTTGGGAGTACTTTTAAAATATCTTCCCAGCAATGAAGTAAATGACCTGATTTGTAATTATATGCTTTTGGATGATGGTGATTTGGCGTTTAACCACGGACGTACAGTGTTTTTATTTGTTGGGCTTAAGGAATGTGCAGAAATTATTTTAAATTCAGGACACGAAGAACAACTTTTAGCATCCGTAATTTCCCATATATCATCTGATAAAATTCCTATTGCCAGTAACGGAATACGAGCAGCAACATACATTATTAAATATAAAATAGAAAATCAGAAATCGTTACCAACTCAGGTTGTATGGAGTTTTTCGCGGGCAATGAATCACACCAGTAATGAAATAAAGCAACTGGTTGCTAAATGTTGCAATTATATTGCAACTTCTTCACAAGTTGACGAACTACCAACGGAATTAATGAAATCATTAATACCCATGCTTGTTAATGGAACAAAAGAAAAGAATGGATATGTCAAGTCAAACTCTGAAATTGCTCTGGTATCCATTTTACATTTGAGAAAAGGTGAGACTGTGTACGATCACGTCTGTCAAGTTCTTGATCCAGGTGCTAGAGATTCTCTATCAGAGGTTGTAAGTAAGGTTCTAAGAAAAGTTGCTGTTCAACCACCAGGAAAAGATGAAGAATTGGATGACACGATTTTAGTTTAATATATATATATATATATATATAACTTGAAATGTAATTATACTTCTTATTAAAGGTTAGCATTATCACAAATAAAATGTCCTTGAATATTATCAGATATATAAATAAGAGTAAAACGACGAGTCATTGATTGGATGGATCAATAGTAGAATCTGTCATTTTTGAACAGCTAAAGGTTTGTATTCGCCTCACCTATTATATCATCAATAGCGGAATTAAAGAATGCTTGGCATTGACATTTAAGACCTATTATTGTAAATGTTACAAAATGTCAAAATCATGAAATTTGTGAGTGCCAACTAGGTTCATATGATAAAGTTTTTTGGGTCAACTGCAAACAGTTTGGACATACGGCAAATTATAGAGGATGTAGTGCGTATAATGAATATATTTCTTATAGGAGAAAGAATGCTGAAATTACAAAATCTCAGAATATTGAAAGTATTAGAAATGTGACATGTGCGTTGAATAAATAAGATTTTTGCTAGTGCTATTAAAGGTGCTAGTGGAATATTTGCTAAACAAGAAAAGCCTGTTTTGGTTCAGGAATTTTTAAAGGTTGCAAAACTGTTATGCGGTCCCGAGTTAACCCTGGAGGAGCGGTTAAAACAATGTATGGCTAATTACAAACATATGTCAAAGGATCAAGCAAAGGCCGAGTGCTTGAAATTGCTAAAAGATGTTCAAGATGAGTACTCACCATAGAGGATTAAACTTAATCACATTCAATGTTGGATCTCTTGTCAACATTTGTAGAAAAATCGAACTGAACATATTACTAGATCAATATAAAGCCAATATAGCTTTTTTGCAAGAGTTGCATTTACCAGTGGGCAGAAACATATATTTAGATAATTTTATTGCTTTGCGTGACAATAGTGTGCTAGGGGAAGGTATAGCAATTAGAAAAGGTATTTCATATACAAAGATTACTATTCCGGATCGCAGACTTATGTGTGTTGGCTTAACGTCAATTTTAAATTTTGTAGAAAATTTTGATGGCTTTATAGTAGCAGGTGATTTAAATGCTAAAAATTTTGTTTGGGGGATGAAATTAACGACTATCAAATTGGCTTGGTACCGAAAATTTGAATGTGTCTAGAATTTGTGATTCACATCCCATCTATCCAGGTGGTTCGTCTTATTCGGACCACTTTATAATTAGTTCACACAGAAAAATTCAACATTTTTCCTAACGATTTTGCTTCATTCAACATGATTTTTCAGTAAAATTAAAATAGCATTTTTTCTCTTAAAAATAACACGAAACCAAGCAAATTTAACTGTGTTGTTATAGTTGAATCAATGAGATTATCATTTTGAAATAATTTGAAATTCTTATTAAATTAACATTTTTAAAGTTAAAATAACACGAATTCATGATGAATCAACACGAATGTAATGTTGAATTAAGTATGAAATCATATTAAAATAAAGTGAAGACATGTTGAAATGATACGAAAACCCCATTGAAACCACTTGGAATTTCATGTTGAAATAACATTTGTTCATGTTGAAATGTTATGTATATTTTGGTTATTTATTTATTATTTTCTTTAACTTGTCTACAACGTGCGATTGGAAATGTTCATAATGAGCAATTGCAAAGGAATTCGTAATTTGCTACCACAAGACTTCAGTTCGCTTTGCCTTAATGAAATGTTCTTTGCCATTTGTCTTTAACTTCATCCCAGTAAGAAAAGTCAACATTTTGTAATGTTGATTTTACATACGTTTTTTTTCTGTGTGTTGTAATACACTAGGTTATCAAAATTATTCAAAATGTACTTTGCCTACTTTTTCAGATCACTTACCTCTTAAACTTGAACTGTCCTTCCCATAATTTGATTTCATACTAAAAATTCCTGATAACTTTATTTCCTTCAAAAATACAAATTGGAATGCATTTAAAAATTATACTGAAATTTATCAAACAGTGAAATATACACTTTTAAAGACGAGTTCGTAACAACGGTTCGGATCGTAAAGATCCACACTTCCGAAGTTAAAGGACAAAGTCCAAAATTTATAGTTTCGAATAATTTAAAGAAATTATTAAAAATAATATGATTGGCAAAGAGATCAAAAAAAAAAAAAGAAAATTTACTCTCGCACACTCGATGTTAAAATCAAAACAAATTCAGTTGATAAAAATAATTATTAAAGAAAAGCTGAACTAGACAAAGCTAATATTTTTAATAAAAAACTTGAAAAAAAATAAAACCTGGAGCTTGGGCGTACAAGCAAATCTTCAGACTTATCGGGAAAAATCATAAATCTAAATTAAATGATATTTCGGTAAATGGGCTAAATATGTCGGATAAAAACTAGAAGTCCTTAACGATCATTTTACTTCCATTTATCAAGGTTCCCCTCCCAATAGAGACACATCCCACATAGATGACACTATAAACAAAACAATTTCTACTGTTCCGGACTTTTTGTGCACCTTTGATCAAGTTACGTCGTCTTTGAACAACCAAAACAACCCTATTTACACATGTTTGAGGTCTCTTGTTGAAATTGTAAAATGTTAACAGTTATATTAAGTAATTGTATTAATAACGGTTATTCCCCCCGAGCGTGGAAGATAGCTAAATTAATACTATTCGGAAAAAACCTGACAACAATGACATTAATAATTTAAGGCCATTTCCTCACTTTCTAATTTAACAAAACTCTTTGAGAAGATTATTAAGGACAAAATGAATTTAGGTTTGCAAGACTCTTATATATCCCAGTATCAATTTGGATTCAAAAAGGAAAATTTCACTGTTTACGCATTATTGAAATTTCATAATGAAATTGTACAGAATTTAAGGGAAGGAAGATGTACTGTCGCCGTCTCTCTTTATATCGAAAAAGCTTTCGACAAAGCCTACCATAATGGTATTTTGTATAAATTGATTTCAATTGGGTTCCAACCTGCGATGGTTAAATTACAATGTGATACAAAAAAAATCCGGGGTTCTAATGTACTAATTTCGTTTAGTTGGAGTCCCTGGACCACGAAAATACCTTTGATTTTCTGAGTCACTTCGAAAATTAGTTTTATAAGGGTGAATGTAGAGAAAAACTTGGTTTCATAGATTTTCACTTTGAAACGCGTATAACTTCATTTCTTTTTAACGGATTTATATCGGTTGCGGATTGGCTGAGTTACAGTGGTTGAAATGTGAAAAATATGATATCAAGCCGTATAAGTTTTATTATATTACGGGGAAGACAATTAAATAAATGTGCAAAATCAAAAAAAAAAAAAAAAAAAAATCGTGTAAAAAATGGACGACTTATACACATTTTTGTATTGAATCTATGCATATTCTCTAAAGGAAATGTGGGTCTATCTCGTTTCCTTTTGTCTGTTACAAACATAATATGGAAATGATATAGATCCATAGTTTCTTTACAGAATATGCATAAAATCAATACAAAAATTTGTACAAGTCATCCATTTTTTAACCGATTTTTTTTTGATTTTTCTAATTTTCGATGTCAAAATTTCATCGTACAGTCCGAAGAAAAATAAATTTTGCCTTTTTATTTGTATTTTCCCCAGGGACCGAAAATAACCGTTATTTTTAAAAATGCGAAAAAAATCTTTGTGTTAGAGATATGGGACACATATAGTGTCATATACCAATAGATTCGTATTGACGACCTCATTAAGGATATTGGGTGATCTTGAGAAAACGCTCTCAATTCACATGTGGAGAATAATTTTTCAACGGAAAAAATAAACGTTGATTTTTAACAGTTAAAAATTATTATTTTTTCCGTTAAAAATAAAAGTCTTTTTGGGATTTTTATTTTTTCCGTTAAAAATAAGTCTTTTGGGGATTTTTATTTTTTCCGTCCGAAAATAAAACTCTTTTCGGGAGTTTTATTTTTTCCATCAGAAAATAAAACTCTTTTTACGCAAAGAATCTTATACAAATCGTAATCAGTTATAAAATTACAATTTATAAATCCCTGTTCTTATTACAATAAGTGTACACATAAGTGATCAAGATCAAATGTAAAAAATATTTGTTATAAAATTTTAGAAAATAGTCTATAGTGTATAAAATCATGAATATTAATTAAATAATCATTCCCTGACTGTTAGGTCAAAGGTTATATACCAGGTACCAAACCTTATATGTTTATTTACGTAAAAAGAGTTTTATTTTCTGACGGAAAAAATAAAAGTCCCAAAAAGAGTTTTATTTTTGACGAAAAAATAAAAGTCCCAAAAAGAGTTATATTTTTGACGGAAAAAATAAAAGTCCCAAAAAGAGTTTTATTTTTGAAGGAAAAAATAAAAATCACAAAAAGACTTTTATTTTTGACGGAAGAAATAAAAATTGTAGAAAAAGTTTCATTTTTAACGGAAAAAATAACAGTCATTTTTTAACTGTTAAAAATCAACGTTTATTTTTTCCGTTAATAAATAAATAATTAAAATGGATTTTTTTATTTAAGCCATATAATAACAGTTATTTTATACATGATTTGATATAACTTATAACCCTTACGGTTCCTTATTTTTTCATATTCCAATAATATAAATCCGTTATAAATTAAATATGTTTTTCCCGTCTCTAATTGAAAATCTATTAGACCACGTTTTCCCTACATTTACCGTTATAAAATTAATTTTCGAAGTGACCCAGAAAACCCAAAGGTATTTTCGTGGTACAGGGACTCCAACTAAACAGAATTTGTACATTAGAACCCCTGAAAATTTTTCGTGTCGCACAGTGTTATTCAAGAGCTTTTTTTATGATAGAGGTGTTCAGATTGGGAATACCATCTCATTTATGGGTACAATGTCATGTGGAGTGCCGCAAGGCTCGGTATTGTCTCCCCATCTACTTAACATTTCCATTTACGATTTTCCTCATGAAGTAAATGGATCAAAGGGTATACTTTATGCCGATGTTTCTCTTACCTTTGTACATGATGAATCTCCATTTGTTGCACTACAGCGTGTCTCAACGCATCTTAATCAAGTAAACAATTTTTATTTGATTTGGGTATCAAAATTAATGTAGCTTAATGTAATGCTATATATGTTCGTAATGCTTCGGGCAAATGTAAATATACGGAATTACCCGAAAGTAAAAAATTGTCCTTGTTTTGGAATGGTAACAAAATTAAGTTTAAGGATAGCCTTATATATCTAGGTGTTATTTTTGATAAATTACTAAAATTTAAGAAGCATGCTGCAGATAATTAAAAGCCGCTTTATAACGATTGTTTAATAACAAATATTTACCCAAAAATACGAAATTACTAATTTACAAAGTAAGTTTAAGGCCGGTACTCCTGTATGCCTTTCAGCGTTCGAAAATAAACATTATGGTACCGTTCCATAGTGTTCTGTACCGTACCAAGGTGGATAGGTACACAAAAAATAACGTACTGTACCGGTACACAACCACTAAAAATATTTTTAGCGTTACTGTTCCGGAGCACAACGAAAATCTTAGCGTACCTGCTGCGGTACGCTAAGACTGCGGTACATTAAAAATCGTTGTGTTCCATTGGCAGTGGTATACCAAAAATCGTAGGGTTCCACTGGTCGGAACAATACAAATCGTAGCGTTCCACATACTTGAACTGTAAAACATATTCTTTATGATGTCCATTAGTGCATGGAGCTGATATAATTAAATGTGCCGATTTGCCCATAGGAATGTTGTCTGAAGAAGCCATGGAATCCAGAAATAAGGACTTTCGGAACTACAGGGAACTGTACACCAGAAAAATTAGTCGTGAGGAAACAATGAGGGATCTTTTCAATAGGTTGCTATTTTCTTCTGATCCAAAAACATCAAGTTTGTCTCGTAGTACATCTCTTAACCATCGATATAGTGAGCCACTATCTGAAGAAGTCCTTAAACTACTGGAGGATCCAGTAGTTAAAGAAGCTCCCATTTTAGGAGTAGTTATAACGAAAAATGTTGCTTATTAAAAAATGTTTAAAAAGCTTCAAAATAGTAATTTTCAAATAAAAATTTAAGTTTTTTTCCAAAAAAAAAAAAAAAATCTTAAAATAATTAAAATTGTCCATCTAAATCTATTCATATCCAAAATATCGATAAACATACAGTAAAACATCTACTTTTATTTTCTGCGCGCTAGATCTGCATTTTTCCCACTGTGAAACATACTTAAAGGCATTTTAAATTGTGAACGTGAGTATGGTTGGACAAATACAAATTATTCACCCCTATTCCGTATGTCGTCGTCGACACAAAATGACGACGTAGAGAGTCGACTTTTGCAAATTGGTATTCCCTATGTCGTTGTCGACATTTATCGATAACTATTGAAACATTTTTGGTATTCCGTAACAAAGTGTGACGACGACGGTGCCGAAGATTTCTTCGTCATTGTTTTAGTTGACGACTGAAGTGTTGGAACAATTTGTTTTTAAGAAATTAAAAAAAAACATGACCGAACAAGAACAGGATACATCATTCTAGAATCTATTCAATGCGTATTGCCAAATTAGGTGTAAATAACAAAGAAAAATATATGGGATCTATATATAAATCTGAACCGATTTTGACCACTATCAATTGGGCTCGTCTTTGTGCCAAATAAAGTTTCATCGGAGTATAAATTTTATCCCATTATGGATCATAAATGTGACCTGTAAAATTAAAAAAAAATACAGTGCGGTTCAAAAAAAAAAAAAGAAAAAATAGATTCACCTGCTTTCGAAAAAGTTATTCACTTCTAAATCTCATATAGTTAGAAATATACGTAAAAAAGTAACTGCACCTTGTTTACTCATCTCCTCTGAATGTAATAAAGTTACATTTCCAAAGTTGCAAGCGACAGTCTTCTTAAATTTATTGTTGGGAGAACACATGCTCCATAAAATAGATTCACTTTAAAAAATTAATTGATTTTTAAAATTAAAACGCTGTTGTTTGAAAGTTATTGCACTAAACGGTAAGTCTGATTAGTTTTTAATAATTATATTAAACAAATCAATTAAAAAATAAAATATTGAAACTAGAAATGGGCAGAGGTAAACACTGCAGTCCTGAAATCAGGGATATTATAAAGAAACTTCATAATGAAGGCAAGAGCTATAGACAAATTGCAGCAATTATCGGCTGATCATATAAAATGGTCCAAATTGCTGTAAATTATCAGTTTAAGCCAGAAACTAGAGGAAAAAAATCAAAAATCGTACACCTTATGGAAAGGAAAATAGTTCGTCATGTAAAGAAACATCCATTTGCAACCTCTTCTGCCATTAAAAAAGAATATAACCTTGATGTTTCTACTCCAACAATCAGAAGGATTTTACTCAGAAATAATTTAAAATCCAAAACCAACAGAAAAGTTCCATTTTTATCCAAACAACGCCCAAAAAAAATATTAGAATTTGAAAAGCAGTATGTAAATTGGCCCATTCAAAAGTGGAGAAATATTTTATGGTCAGACGAAATTAAAGTTAATTTGTTTAACTCTGATAGGAGTAGTTTGACCGTAAGAAGACCTCCGAACACCGAACTTCTTCCAAAATACACAAGAAAAGCCATTAAACATGGTGGAGGAAATATAATGGTATGGGGATGTTTTTCCTACCATGGTACAGGGCCTCTATTTAGAATAGAAGGAACAATGGATGCAATTTATTACACGAATATATTGAACAACGTCATGCTGCCCTATGCTGAATGGGAAATGCCGCTTAGATGGGTATTTCAACAAGATAACGACCCGAAGCATACATTGAATCGAGCTAATGATTGGTTTCAAAATAATGACGTAGAGGTTTTAAGCTGGCCGGCACAGTCACTGGACTTAAATTCTATCGAAAACTTATGGAAAATTGTTAAAGCATCTCTACCATGAAAAACCCATCAAATAAAGAAGAGTTATGGGAGTTAGCAAAGAATCGTGGAAAAACATTCCAATAGAAACATGTCAGAGACTTGTTGACTCTATGCCAGTCATTCAAAATAAGGGGTACTTCACTAAGTACTAAGGTAAATAAAGTGTAAATAAAGGAATTAAAAAGTTTTAATTACGAACAAAATTTTTTCAGAACTCCAAAGTCAATGAATCTATTTTATTGAAAAGCAAAAAATCGCTGATTTTGTATAATAATGATGAATACGTAGATTTTTGGTTTAGATATTTTGGATTTATATATTTTTTATGTTATTTATGTTATAATATTACCAAAACAAAAAAAAAAAATTGTAACCGCGTTCATATAGTGTTTTATTGGCCACAAAGATGTTAAATGAAGGTGA
This sequence comes from Musca vetustissima, assembly GCF_032173495.1. NCBI lineage: Eukaryota > Metazoa > Arthropoda > Insecta > Diptera > Muscidae > Musca > Musca vetustissima. The sequence continues at coordinate 98,754 of NW_026887233.1, forward strand.
ATCTATTTTTCTGAACAGCACTGTATATACTAAAAAGGGAATAATATAAAACGGAATATACATTAGAACTTTTTACCGGGTTAACCTACTTTATGAGGATTTATTTGACATATATGTAAAGGAATTGACAATTGAAACCCAGTGGGTTAACGTAATCCGGTTAAATGTAAACGTACTATAAGTTTAGAGGCTCATATCGGATGACATTTTTACCACACGTAGGTCTCGTCTCCCTGATCACGAAAATTTATGATTTTCATGGGAGGAGCCAAACATCCCGAAATATAGACCTCTGGGGGGTTACTCTGTATTGCGTTGCGAAAGCAAGTGCGATGCGAAAGCTAAATGCGTTAAGAGTACAATTTGGTACTCTGTAACGTTCACGCAAACGCATTCGCAAACTAAATTGAAAATGGGGCAACACTGTCGCCACAAAGTAAACAATAACGAAGAATGACAAAAGGAAACGTCAAAAAATTGTAAATGAAAACATATTTTTGTGTGGTACGAGTGTTTTTTTAAACAAAAATGATGACTAATTAAAAAAAAAGAATTTTATGAGATCTATCAAATATACTCTCCCTAAGTGACCACGGGTATGAAAATATAAGTACGAATTATGTGACAAATGTTTTCAAATATTTAATTTTTATAGATTTATATATAATGTCTCAATAAAGATTCGTTTATGTATTTTTCAAACGCTCGTCGTTTCAAATAGATCCACAACAATTCCAACTCCAATAAAAGAGGCCGCTGCTTTGAAATTGCTTGGACAAGGTGGTTATCAACACCAACCTATAAATATGCACACATAGTTTCACATTTTATATAAAAAAATAATATTTTACTTTTTCCAACCACCGACATCTTTTACAGGAGGTCAATTTGAATTGAGGTCATCAGACAGTTTTGTCCAGAAATTGTTGGCGCGTTGTTTCGCATTTGAACTCTGCAACTGTCCCTTTGCCAAATCACTGTGTTGCCCCATAAAATCTACTGAAGTTAGGAACTGACGTTGCTGAGTCTGTAACTGTGACTTTTTTGCCTTTTACTTAAAATAATTTACAATTTATATATAAATAAAACCTTTAATGGAGCTTACTTATATGTTTCGCATTTTGTTAACGCAAGATATTTGCGCTTAACGAACGAGTTTGACATGCGTTTTCGTATTACAGAGTGCGGTGATGCCACATTTGCGTAAAGTAGATGCGAAAGGAGATACGAAAACGAATTAGAGAGTACCAATTACGCGATGCGTTACAATTTTTCTCACGCATCGCAATACAGAGTAGCCCCCCTGAAGTTCCGAAATTCCTTTGTTCATAAGTTCGTCAATTATATACCGATGAAGGTAATATTGGTATGGTTGTAAAGCGTACACATATTTTCACATAAATTAGTTTTAATTAAAAATTATTCAAAATAACCGGCCTTTGGCCAGTGATTTAAGACATTCTCCTATAGACAGGCCTAAATCAATTTTTTTCAATGACCATTTTGGACGGCTATCTATAATGGAAAATTCGGCTACGCGATCGAACATTTTAAATAAACATGCATTTCTTAATAGCCGTCAACATTACCATCATCGGTCCATAAAGGACGCTGTTATGAGCATATGAATTCCGCAACTTTAGAGGTCCATATCTCATGAAGAACGGACTTCTCCCATGAATGCCATATATTTTCGTCATGAGGGAGACGAGATCTACCTGTGGTAAAAATTTCAGAAAAATTGGAGATAAGGCCCTAAAGTCAACTTAAGCCAAAATATCAAAGAAAATGAAAGTCAACTTAAGCCAAAATATCAAAGAAAATGAACAGCTGACTCAATTTTAGAGATGTGTTTTTAGTTTTGTTGATATTATCGATAAATAGTCGACATCGTCGCATGAGTGTTACAGAATACCAAATCAGTGTCGAGGTGATGTCGATGTCGATGCGAAGTGATGTCGACAAAGCAACGACGACGACATACGGAATAGGTGTGATTATCTTTCGGCGATTGGTATTTTATAAGAGCAACTTTTATAAATGTTCTACTCCCGGCACGCATAGGGGAAAGTTTTTTTTATACCCTCCTCCATAGTATGGAGGGTATATTAATTTTGTCATTCCGTTTGTAACTCATCGAAATATTCATTTTGATCGTATTTTTCCACCGAATTGGCTGTAATTTAGTATTTCGAGTTCTTAATAGGTACCAAATCTCTCCACATAAAATTATAAATATAGGTCAATTTTTTCGGATAACCCCCATATAAGGGTACCCCCCAATTTTCGGTATTTTGGGGTGCTGAGTTTTTCAACCAAATACGCTGAAATTTAATACATTGGGTTCTTAATAAGTACCAAATATCTCCACAAAAATTATAAATATATGTTATTTTGTCCGTCCGTCTGTTGTAATCACTCTAGCGTCTAAATGAATTGAGATAGATCACCAACATTTTGCATGGAGTCTTTTGTCTGCATTCAGGTCAAGTTCGAAGATAGCTCCCCAACTTTCGGTATTTTGGGTTTCTTGATCTCGTTTTTCAACCGAATTCGCTGAAATTTGATACTATTGGGTAGCAAATCTCCCCACCAAAAATTATAAATATAGGTTTATTTTTTCGGATAGCCCCCATATAAGGGCACCCCTAATTATCGGTATTTTGGGGATCTTGAGCGCGTTTTCAACCGAATTCATTTTTCAACCGAATTCGATGAAATTTGGTACATTGGGTTCTTATTTAGTGTCAAATATCTACACAAAAATTATAAACATCGGTCCACTTTTTCTGATAGCCCCCATATAAGGGTACCCCCAATTTTCGGAATTTTTAAATTTGTTGAGTGCGTTTTTCAACCGACTGCGAGGAAATTTGGTACTTTGAGTTCTTATTGGGTAGCAAATCTCCCCACCAAAAATTATAAATATAGGTCCATTTTTTCCTATAGGCTCCATATAGGGGTACCCCTCATTTTTCGGTATTTTCGAGTTCTTGAGCACGTTTTTCGCTGAAATTTGGTACATTGGGTTCCTATTTGGTGCCAAATGTTTAAACCAAAATTATATACATCGGTTCACTTTTACTGATAGCCCCCATATAAGGGTACCCCCCAATTTTCGGTATTTTGGGGTTCTTGAGCGCGTTTTTCAACCGAATATGGTAACAAATCTCCCTACAAAAATTATTAATATTCGCCCCATTTTAGGGGTAGTCCCCATATAACCCCATTTTTATATTAAAATAGCTATCTAATTTTTTTCTTGCGTTGGGGTTATCTCCATATAGCTGTATTCCACCATAGAATGGGGGATATTCTGTAGACGAAATTTTCAATTCATACACTGCATGGTATGGAATTCTGAAACGATTTAGTCGATTTAGCCATATGTTGAAATCATTATTCTATCGGAGGATATCGACATAAAAACTAGAACATAAGGTTTGAGAATGAACTATATCGACCCGCATTTAGGCCCAGGTCCTATATAAAACATCTTACATATTTAATAATTAGGGTGATGCACGGTATTGGGATTCAAAACTAAATTATTAGCTTGGAGCTTGAGCTATATCGGTCATTAATTAGGCATAACCTCTTATATAATAAAAACACCAAGTTTGAGAAATTGCTTCAATATCTATTTGGTTTACAACAATTGATTGGTAGAATTGTAGTTATATGTATGTTCCCTATTTTTTCATTTCAAAAATTGTTCAGTATTTCTATGGTGGAGGGTATTCAAAGTTCGGCCCGGCCGAACTTAACGCTTTTTCACTTGTTTATTTTAGTTTAAGTTCATATTAGTTTTTAAGTTATTTATAAGTTTTATTTATTTTTGTAATAATAAATGGTCTGTTCCTGTACTGCAAGAATCTACTAGTTCTTATTAGGATAACAAATTTTCCTTTATGATATCGAAGAAAATAGTAAAATCGAGTAGATTCTTGCAGTACGGGAACAGACCAAAAGTGTCGGGAGCAAACACTGTACTTCAAATTATGAAATAAATTGTAAATTTTTTACCACATATAGTATTAGCATGTAGCATTATCCTGTAATGCTTTTAAAATAATACGTTATAGTTTTAAGTTTTAAGTGTTCGTTATAATAATTTTTGTTAAAACATCATTAATAGAAAACAGTAAGGAAAGTAGTAAATTCGGACTCGGCCGACTATATGATACCCTTCAACACTTTGGGCATATTCTACATATGTATCCTAAAAGACGAAACGAACTTAAATATATGATCTTTATCTCTATCTCTAAACCAGGGATGCACAGAATGAAAATTGTGTTTGTATGTGTGAGAGAAACGAAAATGCACTTGAAGAAAAATTTTCAGTACAGTGGCTGATATTACGTTGGCCAGTGAACACGTGTCGGGTTGAGTGCGCTTATTTGTTATTGATTGTCTAATTACAACCTGGTTATTAATAAGTATAATTCCTTATGAGCATAATACTTTTTAAGTGCGTCGCATTTAACCTATTTCTTTGTTTCGAACAAATCACTAAATATTTGTTCGCACAAATACGTTGACGGGAAAAATGCGACGCACTTATAGGAAATATCCTTGAGATAAGGATTTTCGGAACTGTCAGTATTTTTCCAAAAACTGCAAGGTTCCACAATATTCGGCGCTTCCATTTCGCTTCTGAGTATAAAAAGTTCACATTGAACTTCCAAATGATATTGTGAAACGTCGCATGTAAATGGGTTTTCATATACTTCCAACAAAGGTTGTACAGCTTTAAAATCCTTAAACCGTTCGTCTATATTATGATAGATATTATCAATAATGTATATACAATCAATTGTTTTTTTCATATAGTTATCGTTGAAAATTTCCCTGTTTTTGGAAAATTTGGAAAAAATTTTTACTTGAAAATCTTGTTTGTGGGTTAGAAGATCTTTTTGAAAATTTACTACAGTCTTCCAAGCCTCACTTATACTTTTCACTTTTTCTTGAAGTTTTAAATTCACTTCATTCAAAAGAGACGAAATATCTGATAAAAATGCTAAATCTATTATGAACTCTTGATTTTGTAGTAAGACATATTCGTCTATTTTTTCAAGTTCCAAAAACTCTACTTCCTTTCATAATTCAAATAGACGATTGAGGCTATCACCTCGACTTAGCCAACTTACATCGGTGAACATTTTTAAATCGCAATGAGATGTCCCCTTGTTTTTTAAAAAGTTCACAAACTTGCGATGGGTAAGCGAGTGATGGACTCCTCGAATTCTATTAATTAGCTTTTCGGCGATTTTCATTGATGGTTAAAAATTTTGATACCAGAGCCAGCAGGTGTATAATGCAATGAAAACTATCAAATTTTAGTCCGTGTTTTTTAACTCGCCCAATCATTACGTTGGCACCATCGGTGCAAACCCCAGCCAATTTATTTGATTCGTTGAAGCAGTCAACGAAAAGCTTAAAAGCTTTTCGTTGACTGCTTCATATATTAATTTGCCTGGTTTGCCATGGTCCCAAATATCCCAACAAACCAAAAGTATTCAGAATAATATTATATTAAGCTTACCAACACAAGCATTAAGCTTGAAAAAGTGTTGAGAAAATCTTGAGAAATGTTTATTAATAATTGTAGAAAAATCAAAATGGAACCCTTATGATACAATTACTTGTGTAATATTACTAAAAGCTTATTCTTGCAATTGGGAAACATTTGTGTACAACAATAGTTTCTCAAGCATAGTTGAAAACTGTTTGTGAATTCACATTTTAACAATAGTTTTTTAATATTACTAAAAAAAGCTTAAGAACAACTATTATTATAAGCTTGTTCTCAAGTGGTATTGAGATTTGATTACTGAATGGTATGTTGGGATATTACCGATCGCACACAAATAACAATTTGACTAATACCGTTAATATCAGTGCTTTCATCAATAGCAGAAAATAATCGTTTGCATGTTTGTAGTATCTCCGCAATTTCTTTTTCGACGCATGTGGTCAAAGAAATGCTGTTACGAGCAACACTTCTGCGTGACAAGGGCAGAGATTCTACAAACTCAACACAACCATGTAATTTTGGCATAGTTTTGACTAATATTTTGTTAACATATACTCCATCTGTAAATGGTCTCCCCTGTTGTATAATATCTAGGCTTGATATTTCTTTTTTTAATTCTTTACTTTTCTTTTTGTCATTATTTTCCACCGACGTAACCCATGATGTGAATTTATTTAAAAATGTTGCTTTTTTCGTCAAAAATTATTTTTTTATCCTCGTCCGTTAAATTGCATATGTTAATATGTACATTGTTGTTGACAACTGTAATATACAAATCAAAGCCTTCTAAATCGATTCCAATAGGTTTCAAATTTTTTGCGATATTCAAGATACATCCGTTTTTTGTAGAGAACTTCAGAATAAAAAATAATAACATTTTCAATATTTGGTTTGATGAAAGAAATAAAAGCAAATAACCATATTTTGTTTACAGCGTCCCCGCACGTCAAATCAAAAAAAGAAAATTAGGTTATTTTGCATGCATTTCTCAAGATGGACCAAATGTCAGAGGAAGATAGAACTTTTCCGCGAAAAAAAACGAATACACTCGAATTTTGATTACAAAATAAATAACAAGACTCGTAAACCGCAAATAGGTTGTTGGAGGAAAGATTATGAGAAAAAATCTATAAAGTGGAGAAGAGGAAATGGCGGGCTTGGGTTTCCCTTAGAATATAAACCACCATAATTTATTTTTTCAGCATTGATTAAAAATAACCCAGTAAGGAAAGTAGTAAAGTCGGACGGGCCGACTATATGATACCCTTCACCACTATGGGTATATTAAACAGGACTATTAGCATGAAATTGGATGAAATAAAATATGTGATATTTATCTAAATGTGAATCTACCTAGATCTATCCATAAAATATGTAAATCGACTTCAAACAAATATAAATAGGTCATCCGTTAGGCTATGTCTGTACTTCTATAAAACGCAACTATATAATTTTATGCTCAATTTTGTACGATGTGCAAACATTTATGTCAATCTGACTAGCATGAGGAGTTTGATGCCCAATTTACTTGAAATCGGGCGAGAATATATATGGTGCGTCAATTACTTAAAATCAATCTATAATAACTATATCCATCTAAATCTGGACCGATTTTCACGAAACTTGGCAGACATCATTCTAGACCTAAATTATTAGACTGCACCAAATTTCGTGCAAATCGAAAGATATATAGGGACTTTGGGGCACCATTTACATGAAATCGGACGAAACTATATATGGGAGATATATCTAAATCAGGACCGATTTTCATGAAACTTTGCCAGACATCATTCTAGGCTCAATTAAGTACGTTATGCCAAATTTCGTGCAAATCGAAGGATATATAGGGACTTTGGTGCACCATTTACATGAAATCGGACGAAACTATATATGGGAGCTATATGTAAATCTGGACCGATTTTATCGAAACTTGGCAGACATCATTCTAGGCTCAATTCAGTACGTTATGCCGAATTTCGTGCAAATCGAAGGATATATAGGGACTTTGGGGCACCATTTACATGAAATCGGACGAAACTATATATACGAGCTATATCTAAATCTTGACCGATTTTCTCGAAACTTGGCATACATCATTCTAAACATAATTCATTACGCTGTGCCAAATTTCGTGGAAATCGAAATGTATATAGGGACTTTTGTACACAATTTACCTTAAGGGGACCCCCCCATTCTCGGTGTCAAAATTTTTTTTTGATTTAATTCGAATCTACTCTAATTCTAGAATGTCTCTACAAAATTTCAAGTGAAAATCTCAAGAACTCTTAAAGATATAGCCGATTTATTGTGTTAGCATCAAGTGACGGCTAAAGGGCTTCTCAAACTTTAAACGCGTTTTTCTCAAAACGAATGGCGGGCACGATAACTCAAAAACTAATAATCCAATCGGTTTCAAATTTTGACACGTTTCTCTGGGAGTGTGTAGCTCTCGTATGAACTAGGATAAAGCTAATCGGTGAAGATCTTCCTTATTTTTTAACTTAGTTTGTGGTAAAAAATAGGCGATTTTCCATAAAATTTTTTCAAAGTTCCGCCATTTTGTTAATTGTTGTGCGAAGTCAATAATACTATATTCGGCGCTTCCATTTCGCTTCTGAGTATAAAAAGTTCACATTGAACTTCCAAATGATATTGTGAAACGTCGCATGTAAATGGGTTTTCATATACTTCCAACAAAGGTTGTACAGCTTTAAAATCCTTAAACCGTTCGTCTATATTATGATAGATATTATCAATAATGTATATACAATCAATTATTTTTTTCATATAGTTATCGTTGAAAATTTCCCTGTTTTTGGAAAATTTGGAAAAAATGTTTACTTGAAAATCTTGTTTGTGGGTTAGAAGATCTTTTTGAAAATTTACTACAGTCTTCCAAGCCTCACTTTTCACTTTTTCTTGAAGTTTTAAATTCACTTCATTCAAAAGAGACGAAATATCTGATAAAAATGCTAAATCTATTATGAACTCTTGATTTTGTAGTAAGACATATTCGTCTATTTTTTCAAGTTCCAAAAACTCTACTTCCTTTCATAATTCAAATAGACGATTGAGGCTATCACCTCGACTTAGCCAACTTACATCGGTGAACATTTTTAAATCGCAATGAGATGACCCCTTGTTTTTAAAAAGTTCACAAACTTGCGATGGGTAAGCGAGTGATGGACTCCTCGAATTCTATTAATTAGCTTTTCGGCGATTTTCATTGATGGTTAAAAATTTTGATACCAGAGCCAGCAGGTGTATAATGCAATGAAAACTATCAAATTTTAGTCCGTGTTTTTTAACTCGCCCAATCATTACGTTGGCACCATCGGTGCAAACCCCAGCCAATTTATTTGATTCGTTGAAGCAGTCAACGAAAAGCTTAAAAGCTTTTCGTTGACTGCTTCATATATTAATTTTCATATATTAATATCCCAACTTCATATATTAATATCCCAACAAATCATATATTAATATCGCACCGATCGCACACAAATAACAATTTGACTAATACCGTTAATATCAGTGCTTTCATCAATAGCAGAAAATAATCGTTTGCATGTTTGTAGTATCTCCGCAATTTCTTTTTCGACGCATGTGGTCAAAGAAATGCTGTTACGAGCAACACTTCTGCGTGACAAGGGCAGAGATTCTACAAACTCAACACAACCATGTAATTTTGGCATAGTTTTGACTAATATTTTGTTAACATATACTCCATCTGTAAATGGTCTCCCCTGTTGTATAATATCTAGGCTTGATATTTCTTTTTTTAATTCTTTACTTTTCTTTTTGTCATTATTTTCCACCGACGTAACCCATGATGTGAATTTATTTAAAAATGTTGCTTTTTTCGTCAAAAATTATTTTTTTATCCTCGTCCGTTAAATTGCATATATTAATATGTACATTGTTGTTGACAACTGTAATATACAAATCAAAGCCTTCTAAATCGATTCCAATAGGTTTCAAATTTTTTGCGATATTCAAGATACCTCCCTTTTTTTGTAGAGAACTTCAGAATAAAAAACAATAACATTTTCAATATTTGGTTTGATGAAAGAAATAAAAGCAAATAACCATATTTTGTTTACAGCGTCCCCGCACGTCAAATCAAAAAAAGAAAATTAGGTTATTTTGCATGCATTTCTCAAGATGGACCAAATGTCAGAGGAATATAGAACTTTTCCGCGAAAAAAACGAATACACTCGAATTTTGAATACAAAATAAATAACAAGACTCGTAAACCGCAAATAGGTTGTTGGAGGAAAGATTATGAGAAAAAATCTATAAAGTGGAGAAGAGGAAATGGCGGGCTTGGGTTTCCCTTAGAATATAAACCACCATAATTTATTTTTTCAGCATTGATTAAAAATAAACCAGTAAGGAAAGTAGTAAAGTCGGACGGGCCGACTATATGATACCCTTCACCACTATGGGTATATTAAACAGGACTATTAGCATGAAATTGGATGAAATAAAATATGTGATATTTATCTAAATGTGAATCTACCTAGATCTATCCATAAAATATGTAAATCGACTTCAAACAAATATAAATAGGTCATCCGTTAGGCTATGTCTGTACTTCTATAAAACGCAACTATATAATTTTATGCTCAATTTTGTACGATGTGCAAACATTTATGTCAATCTGACTAGCATGAGGAGTTTGATGCCCAATTTACTTGAAATCGGGCGAAAATATATATGGTGCGTCAATTACTTAAAATCAATCTATAATAAAAAGGGCTATATCCATCTAAATCTGGACCGATTTTCACGAAACTTGGCAGACATCATTCTAGACCTTATTCATTACGCTGTGCCAAATTTCGTGCAAATCCAAAGATATATAGGGACTTTGGTACACAATTTACATTAAATCGGACGAAGATATATATGGGAGCTATATCTAAATCTGAACCGATTTTCTCGAAACTTGGCATGCATTATTCTAGACCTTATTCATTACGCTGTGCCAAATTTCGTGAAAATCGAAAGATATATAGAGGCTTTGCTACACAATTTACCTTAAATCGGACGAAGATATATATGGGAGCTATATCTAAATCTGAACCGATTTTCATGAAATTTTACACACATCATTCTAGACCTAATTCATTACGCTGTGCCAATTTTCGTGCAAATCGAAAGATATATAGGGACCGTTTACATTAAATCGGACGAAATATATATATGGGAGCTATATCTAAATCTGAACCGATTGTTCCCAATTTCAATAGGGTTCATCCTTGGGCCAAACAAATGAGCTGTGCCAAATTTCATCCAATTCGGATCATAAATGCGACCTGTACTTTGTTTACAATTTAACATCTACAGACGGACAGACGGACGGACATGCATAAATCGACTCAGAAAGTAATTCTATGCATATTCTCAAAAGGAACCATGGGTCTATCTCGATTATTTTTGCCTGTTACAAACATATGCACAAAGACATAATACCCTGTACCACAGTGTGGTGAAGGGTATAAAAATGACATATGAAAAACTGTTGTTCAGTATATCCAGGGTTTACTATAATCGTGTTCGACTGTAGTACGCATGGTTTTATCTCACTTTTACATATTAATAACATTAAGGAGTAAAAATGGTTTCTGCATTAATTGTTATTTATGCATTCTGCAAAACATACAACATTGTAATAATTATTCCTTTAAAAATCTGATCGCGGGGTCGAAATTTTTTTAACACACTACCCTAATAGTTTTCAACCGTTTGTTGTGTTTAAGAAAACTAATGAAAATATCTGGAAAAGAACGACTGAATGCGGGAGAATAAAAATACTCACGAATTGTAATCACTAATCAATAAGAAAGTTCGCTTAAATTTGCTACGGAATTAAGTGTAGAATAAAGTGTGTCGAGTTTAGATAAAATCGGTTCAGAATTATATATATAGTTGGGGATATTTTCTCAAGAAGCTATTAAAAGATTCTTTACAAAAACCATTTTGTAAAGAAACCAAATGTCTATTGTAACAAAGCGAAGTACTTAGTTAACCGACAAAATAAGCTGCATGAGAATTTCGCTAGTGCCTCACTTCGATAAAAAAATACAAACTGGGATTACGCCTGACTATTTTGCAAAACACAAAATACAAATGATGTCCCAAAAAACCCTTCAACACTACTGAATACAAATATATTTTTGCAGTACGTTAGAAAATATCAATTTATAATGACATATGTAATATGAAATCAGTTGTTTGAGTAGAACAACTGATTTGATTGTACCAATCTGCACCAATTTCCATGAAGCTTAGCATGCTATGCGAAAATTCGTGCAAATCTAATGATTTTCAGGGACTTTGGCCCACCATTTACTAAAAATCGGGCGAAACTATATATGGGAGACATATCTAAATCTGAACCGATTTTCACGAAACTTAGCACACGTCATTATAGACTTAATTTAGTACGCTATGACAAAATTTGTGCACCATTTAATTAAAATCGGGCGAAACTATATATGGGAGATATATCTAATTCTGAACCGATTTTCACGAAACTTAGCACACGTCGTTCTAGACTTAATTTAGTACGCTATGCCATTTTGCCTACAAAATGTGAAATTTACCTACATACTGAAAAAACTTTTTGGTGCATGCAATCAAAGAATCAATGTCGCAATTCTTATTAGTACGACTGCGTAATGCTATATGCGTTTACAGTTTAGTTCTAACTCATCCCGTTTCCTCAAAATCAACTACCATGTCAAAGTAAGAAAATCTCAAATTTTGCCTACAAAATGTGAAATTTACCTACATACTGAAAAAATCAATGTCGCAATTCTTATTAGTACGACTGCGTAATGCTATATGCGCTTACAGTTTAGTTCTAACTCATCCCGTTTTCTCAAAATCAACTACCATGTCAAAGTAAGAAAATCTCAAATTTTGCCTACAAAATGTGAAATTTACCTACATACTGAAAAAACTTTTTGGTGCATGCAATCAAAGAATCAATGTCGCAATTCTTATTAGTACGACTGCGTAATGCTATATGCGCTTACAGTTTAGTTCTAACTCATCCCGTTTCCTCAAAATCAACTACCATGTCGAAGTAAGAAAATCTCAAATTTTGCCTACAAAATGTGAAATTTACCTACATACTGAAAAAACTTTTTGGTGCATGCAATCAAAGAATCAATGTCGCAATTCTTATTATTAGTACGACTGCGTAATGCTATATGCGCTTACAGTTTAGTTCTAACTCATCCCGTTTTCTCAAAATCAACTACCATGTCAAAGTAAGAAAATCTCAAATTTTGCCTACAAAATGTGAAATTTACCTACATACTGAAAAAACTTTTTGGTGCATGCAATCAAAGAATCAATGTCGCAATTCTTATTAGTACGACTGCGTAATGCTTTTTATCCTCGTCCGTTAAATTGCATATATTAATATGTACATTGTTGTTGACAACTGTAATATACAAATCAAAGCCTTCTAAATCGATTCCAATAGGTTTCAAATTTTTTGCGATATTCAAGATACATCCGTTTTTTGTAGAGAACTTCAGAATAAAAAACAATAACATTTTCAATATTTGGTTTGATGAAAGAAATAAAAGCAAATAACCATATTTTGTTTACAGCGTCCCCGCACGTCAAATCAAAAAAAGAAAATTAGGTTATTTTGCATGCATTTCTCAAGATGGACCAAATGTCAGAGGAAGATAGAACTTTTCCGCGAAAAAACGAATACACTCGAATTTTGATTACAAAATAAATAACAAGACTCGTAAACCGCAAATAGGTTGTTGGAGGAAAGATTATGAGAAAAAATCTATAAATTGGATAAGAGGAAATGGCGGGCTTGGGTTTCCCTTAGAATATAAACCACCATAATTTATTTTTTCAGCATTGATTAAAAATAAACCAGTAAGAAAAGTAATAAAGTCGGACGGGCCGACTATATGATACCCTTCACCACTATGGGTATATTAAACAGGACTATTAGCATGAAATTGGATGAAATAAAATATGTGATATTTATCTAAATGTGAATCTACCTAGATCTATCCATAAAATATGTAAATCGACTTCAAACAAATATAAATAGGTCATCCGTTAGGCTATGTCTGTACTTCTATAAAACGCAACTATATAATTTTATGCTCAATTTTGTACGATGTGCAAACATTTATGTCAATCTGACTAACATAAGGAGTTTGATGCCCAATTTACTTGAAATCGGGCGAAAATATATATGGTGCGTCAATTACTTAAAATCAATCTATAATAAAAAGGGCTATATCCATCTAAATCTGGACCGATTTTCACGAAACTTGGCAAACATCATTCTAGACCTAAATTATTAGACTGCACCAAATTTCGTGCAAATCGAAAGATATATAGGGACTTTGGGGCACCATTTACATGAAATCGGACGAAACTATATATGGGAGATATATCTAAATCAGGACCGATTTTCATGAAACTTTGCCAGACATCATTCTAGGCTCAATTAAGTACGTTATGCCAAATTTCGTGCAAATCGAAGGATATATAGGGACTTTGGTGCACCATTTACATGAAATCGGACGAAAGTATATATGGGAGCTATATGTAAATCTGGACCGATTTTATCGAAACTTGGCAGACATCATTCTAGGCTCAATTCAGTACGTTATGCCGAATTTCGTGCAAATCGAAGGATATATAGGGACTTTGGGGCACCATTTACATGAAATCGGACGAAACTATATATGGGAGCTATATCTAAATCTTGACCGATTTTCTCGAAACTTGGCATACATCATTCTAAACATAATTCATTACGCTGTGCCAAATTTCGTGGAAATCGAAATGTATATAGGGACTTTTGTACACAATTTACCTTAAGGGGACCCCCCCATTCTCAGTGTCAAAATTTTTTTTGATTTAATTCGAATCTACTCTAATTCTAGAATGTCTCTACAAAATTTCAAGTGAAAATCTCAAGAACTCTTAATGATATAGCCGATTTATTGTGTTAGCATCAAGTGACGGCTAAAGGGCTTCTCAAACTTTAAACGCGTTTTTCTCAAAACGAATGGCGGGCACGATAACTCAAAAACTAATAATCCAATCGGTTTCAAATTTTGACACGTTTCTCTGGGAGTGTGTAGCTCTCGTATGAACTAGGATAAAGCTAATCGGTGAAGATCTTCCTTATTTTTTAACTTAGTTTGTGGTAAAAAATAGGCGATTTTCCATAAAATTTTTTTCAAAGTTCCGCCATTTTGTTAATTGTTGTGCGAAGTCAATAATCCTAGTTCATACGAGAGCCAGACATGTCCTCTTTCTAAAACAGTTGGAATTTTCGGATTCCGATGTTCCAGTAAGGAGTTATCATGCCCGCCATCGAAAATATGGACTTTTCTTTGAACCCAAAAAACAACAACAAAACAACAACAACAAATTTTGGTAAATTATTTTTCATCCTTTTTAAATCTTCAAATACATATGTGCCAAGTTACAAACCTTAACAAGTATTGGTATTCATTTACCAGCCCATTTAAAATCTTAAAAATAAAAAATCGAGAATGGGGGGGGGGGGTTCCCTTAAATCGGACGAAGATATATATGTGAACTACATCTAAATCTGAACCGATTTTCTCGAAACTTGGCAGACATCATTCTAGACCTTATTCATTACGCTGTGCCAAATTTCGTGCAAATCCAAAGATATATAGGGACTTTGGTACACAATTTACATTAAATCGGACGAAGATATATATGGGAGCTATATCTAAATCTGAACCGATTTTCTCGAAACTTGGCATGCATTATTCTAGACCTTATTCATTACGCTGTGCCAAATTTCGTGAAAATCGAAAGATATATAGAGGCTTTGCTACACAATTTACCTTAAATCGGACGAAGATATATATGGGAGCTATATCTAAATCTGAACCGATTTTCATGAAATTTTACACACATCATTCTAGACCTAATTCATTACGCTGTGCCAATTTTCGTGCAAATCGAAAGATATATAGGGACCGTTTACATTAAATCGGACGAAAATATATATGGGAGCTATATCTAAATCTGAACCGATTGTTCCCAATTTCAATAGGGTTCATCCTTGGGCCAAACAAATGAGCTGTGCCAAATTTCATCCAATTCGGATCATAAATGCGACCTGTACTTTGTTTACAATTTAACATCTACAGACGGACAGACGGACGGACATGCATAAATCGACTCAGAAAGTAATTCTATGCATATTCTCAAAAGGAACCATGTGTCTATCTCGATTATTTTTGCCTGTTACAAACATATGCACAAAGACATAATACCCTGTACCACAGTGTGGTGAAGGGTATAAAAATGACATATGAAAAACTGTTGTTCAGTATATCCAGGGTTTACTATAATCGTGTTCGACTGTAGTACGCATGGTTTTATCTCACTTTTACATATTAATAACATTAAGGAGTAAAAATGGTTTCTGCATTAATTGTTATTTATGCATTCTGCAAAACATACAACATTGTAATAATTATTCCTTTAAAAATCTGATCGCGGGGTCGAAATTTTTTTAACACACTACCCTAATAGTTTTCAACCGTTTGTTGTGTTTAAGAAAACTAATGAAAATATCTGGAAAAGAACGACTGAATGCGGGAGAATAAAAATACTCACGAATTGTAATCACTAATCAATAAGAAAGTTCGCTTAAATTTGCTACGGAATTAAGTGTAGAATAAAGTGTGTCGAGTTTAGATAAAATCGGTTCAGAATTATATATATAGTTGGGGATATTTTCTCAAGAAGCTATTAACAGATTCTTTACAAAAACCATTTTGTAAAGAACCCAAATGTCTATTGTAACAAAGCGAAGTACTTAGTTAACCAACAAAATAAGCTGCATGAGAATTTCGCTAGTGCCTCACTTCGATAAAAAAATACAAACTGGGATTACGCCTGACTATTTTGCAAAACACAAAATACAAATGGTGTCCCAAAAAACCCTTCAACACTACTGAATACAAATATATTTTTGCAGTACGTTAGAAAATATCAATTTATAATGACATATGTAATATGAAATCAGTTGTTTGAGTAGAACAACTGATTTGATTGTACCAATCTGCACCAATTTCCATGAAGCTTAGCATGCTATGCGAAAATTCGTGCAAATCTAATGATTTTCAGGGACTTTGGCCCACCATTTACTAAAAATCGGGCGAAACTATATATGGGAGACATATCTAAATCTGAACCGATTTTCACGAAACTTAGCACACGTCATTATAGACTTAATTTAGTACGCTATGACAAAATTTGTGCACCATTTAATTAAAATCGGGCGAAACTATATATGGGAGATATATCTAATTCTGAACCGATTTTCACGAAACTTAGCACACGTCGTTCTAGACTTAATTTAGTACGCTATGCCAAAATTTGTGCAAATCTAATGATTTTCAGGGACTTTGGAGCACCATCTACTTAAAATCGGGCGAAACTATATATGGGAGATATATCTAAATCTGAACCGATTTTCACGAAATTTAGCACACATCATTGTAGACATAATTCAGTACGCTCAGGGACTTTGATGGACCATTTACCTAAAATTGGACGAAAATATATATGTAAGCTATATCTAAATCTGAACCGATTTTCTCCAATTTCAATAGAGTTCGTCCTTGGGCCAAACAAATAGGCTGTGCCAAATTTCATCTAATTCGGATCATAAATGCGACCTGAACTTTGCTCACAAAAATACATGGACGGACGGACAGATGGACATGCATAAATCGACTCAGAAAGTGATTCTATGAATATTCTCAAAACGAACCATGGGTCTATCTCGGTTCGTTTTGCCTGTTACAAACATAGACAATAAAAATATGAAGTCTCAATAAATCAATAAAATCAATGAAAAAAAATGTGAAATTTACCTACATACTGAAAAAAACTTTTTGGTGCATGCAATGAAAGAATCAATGTCGCAATTCTTATTAGTACGACTGCGTAATGCTATATGCGCTTACAGTTTAGTTCTAACTCGTCCCGTTTCCTCAAAATCAACTACCAGTTGACAACTGTAATATACAAATCAAAGCCTTCTAAATCGATTCCAATAGGTTTCAAATTTTTTGCGATATTCAAGATACATCCGTTTTTTGTAGAGAACTTCAGAATAAAAAACAATAACATTTTCAATATTTGGTTTGATGAAAGAAATAAAAGCAAATAACCATATTTTGTTTACA
>NW_026887234.1:0-11685 GCF_032173495.1 Musca vetustissima
ATTGAAATTACAAACTGAATAAATGACATGTGTCTTTATTGAAAAAGAAGTTACAGTCGACTCCGCTTTACTGACACGAAAAAATATCTGGATGTTTTGTTTCAGTTGTCCCATGTTTTCAATTAAGAGGAGTTCGCTGAACTGAAAATAATTTCAGTTATACGAACTTCTGATAAGCGAAACATTTTTCAGTTTTAGAAATTTTAATGGCCAATAGCTGATTTGGCTGTAATATATGGGGCAATATGTAGTTGTAAATACTTCCTCTCAAAATTTTTTCATAATAGATTCACATGTTACATTGTTCCTATTTAAAGTTTGGGTATCATCTTGAAGGTTATAGTAGTTAAAAGTGGACGACTTCCAAAATTTTGTTAATTATATGGGACCTCGTTTTGACATTTCGCCTATGAACGGTACATTTTGTAACATATTTGGGTACATCTTTGTTTCTTGTACATAAATTATAGAAATGCGGATTGGTATTTTTTGGGTTTTTTTTCGAATTTACCAAATGGGGTTTAAAGTTTGGCCGAACAAACGTTCTTCGACATCAAATGTTTATATACTTGACACACACGTTCCATACGTCAGAAATAATCATTAATAGCAGAATAATATTTGTTAGGATGGAATTTGAAGATGTGTATTCCTCAGTTCAGTCATTATCTTTCATTCGAATGATTTTCAGTAATACGGAGTGATCTGAAAGGTAATTGCAATATTTGACTCCAAAGCTATTTCAGTTATCCGATATTTTCAGTTATGCGAAGTAAATTGTGGGCATGAAATGCAACCTAACAGACCTCGCATTTTTGAATGACCATTGACACGAAATTGGACTAAAGTATTGGCATAATTGGACTTATGAATATCGGTCTGTCTGTTGCAAATGGTGCAACAATGAGTCAAATTTAGGCCGATTGGAGTACAATTTTGTACAACATGCTGAAGTTAGGATAGCCTAACGTGTGTTAGGTTTTATGGAAATCGGTTCAGATTTAGATATAGCTCCCATATATATTTTCGTCCGATTTAATGTAAATGGTCCCTATATATCTTTCGATTTGCACGAAATTTGGTACAGCGTAATGAATTAGGTCTAGAATGATGTGTGTCATCTTTCCTGAAAATCGGTTCAGATTTGGATATAGCTCCCATATATATATATATATATATATCGTCCGATTTAAGGTAATAGGTGTACCAAAGTACCTACATATCTTTCGATTTACACGAAATTTGGTACAGCGTAATGAATTAGGTCTATAATGATGTGTGTCAAGTTAGGTCTAGAAAAGTAATATAACGTAGCATGTGGAAAGTTTTGTTGAAATCGGTTCAAATTTGTATAGAGCTGTCATATATATTTTCTCCCGATATTAAGTAAATGATGCACCAAGAACACGATATGTGGCCGATATGCACAAAACATACTGAGCTTAGTATAACCTAACCTGTGACAAGTTTCGATGAAATCGGTTTAGATTTCGATATAGCTTTTATATATATTTTCGTCCGATTTTAAGTAAATGGTGCACCAAACTCCTCATGTTTGTCAGATATTTATCCAAATAATCAACGGGTGTCCGATTGATATTTACTTTAAGGGGACTCCCCTCCCCATTCTCGGGGTCAAAAATTTTGTTAATATAATTCGAATCTACTCTAATTAATGAATGTTCCTACAAAATTTCAAGT
Organism: Musca vetustissima; assembly: GCF_032173495.1. Taxonomy (NCBI): domain Eukaryota; kingdom Metazoa; phylum Arthropoda; class Insecta; order Diptera; family Muscidae; genus Musca; species Musca vetustissima. The sequence continues at coordinate 1,702 of NW_026887234.1, forward strand.
GAAAATGTCAAGAACTCTTGAAGATATAGCCAATTTATTGTGTCAGCATCAAGTGACGGCTGAAGGGCTTCTCAAACTTAAAACGCGTTTTTCTCTAAACATTTTTTTGTGAATGGCGGGCACGATAACTCAAAAATTAATAACCCAATCAATTTCAAATTTTTACACGTTTCTCTGTGAGTGTATAGCTATCGTATGAACTAGGATAAAGCCAATCGGTGAAGATCTTCCTTATTTTTTAACTTGGTTTTTGGTAAAAAATCGGCGATTTTCCAAAAATATTTTTTCAAAGGTCCACAATTTTTTTAATTTTAGAGCGAAGTCAATAATCCTAGTTCATACGAGAGCCAGACATGTACTCTTGCAAGTTTCATTGAAATCGGTTCAGATTTGGATATTGCTCCCGATTTTAAGTACATGATGCATGAAAAAGCAAAAAATATGGCCGTTATTCACAAAACATATTGAAGTTTGTGTAACCTTAATCGTTGAAATCACTTCAGATTTGGATATAGCTTCGATATATACTTTCGCCCGATTTCATGTGAATGGTGCACCAAACGTCTTCTGTTGATCAGATTGCGTTTTGTAGAAATTCAGACATAGTCTATATATATATATATATAACAGACTTCGGGTTAATTGGGCTTCAAACAATCAATGGGTGTCCAATTGAGATTTGCTTTAAATCGATTTACATGATTTTGTCCAATTGCAAACAAACGACTCTATATATGTCCATATGAAATTAGCATAGGTTGCAGAATGGCATGTCTATGATTGATTAAAGTCGATTCACAGTTAGATAAATATCACATATTTTAGTTTATCCAATTTCATGTCAGACAGACAAACATGGCTTTATCGACATACAATTTTATTCTAAACAAGAATAAAATACTGTGTATACATTTTCAAAATTTTAAACAGCGAACCTGCATTATGTGTACATATTTCAACGTCACCGTTCCCTTAGATCCTACCAACACCACAATCTAAATCTCGTAGAATAATTTACAAATTAATCCCATGGGAAAAACGAATGTTGGTAGAAAATTAAACAATGCCACAGATGTAGCATTCATTAGTTTTCTGTAACGTGTTACTGTAGTTACGGCATATTATCCAAACGTATAACGTAACTACCATAGTTACAATGTGGTGTTAGGCATGACATTTATTAGCGGTAACTTTTTTAGAAGGATACAGAAATAATTATAATCCACACTTTCATGTATGTTCGTGTATTCTGAAAACAAAATTGAACGTGGGATGTGACAAAGCCCAAAACCATGTAAGCTAAACTACATAGATACTTCTTTTGGTAATAGTAGATATCTAAAATCACCTAGCTAAGAATTTTCAAAAAAATGGTTGCTAGTAAATATTGGATCAATTTGGCAAAACCGGTGATTAAATCGTTATACTGTACTCCGTATTATTTTAAACCCAAATCAGCAAAGTGTTCGAAATAATATTTTATACGAAAAACTGTTTAAAAATATTGATAAGATTTTAGGATATAACAATTCAATGTAGTTCATGGAATTTTAATATTAGGTTGGGGAAAAAGAACTACATTATTTTTATATGAACCTTCGGACTTTATTTAACACGCCTCGGAATGTCCGATTTGTATGATTTGTTGTCATTTTAAGATTAACTTCAAAATACCTCTCACAGAAGTCCTGCCCTCTATTTGCAAGAAAAAAAACTCTATTATTCAATTTTCACAATTCTGCCTAGATACCAATTTTTATACCTTTCAACACACTGTGGTACAGGGTATTATGTCTTTGTTCATATGTTTGTAACAAGCAAAAGGAAACAAAATAGACATTTTGAGAATATGCATAGAATCACTTTCTGAGTCGATTTACTCATGTCGTCTGTCCGTCCTATGATCCGATTTGGATGAAATTTGGCACAGGTCACATATTTGGCCCAAGGACGAACCCTATTGAAATTGGGAAAAATCGGTTCAGATTTAATGTAAATGGTGCGAAGTCGCTATATATCTTTCGATTTAGACGAATTTTGGCACAGCGTAATGAATGAAGTATAGAATGATGTGTGTTAAGTTTCCTGAAAATCGGTTCAGATTTATATATAGATCCCATATATATTTTCGTCCGATTTAAGGTAAATTGTGTACCAAAGACCGCGAAAATACGTTAAATCTAGGACCGCGAAAATACGTTAAATGAATATAGAGCTTATATCATAATATGAACATGAACAATAATTGTTTTAACACTCCAAGAACCTCGAATTGCACGTTATAGTCTCTCGGATTAAAAATGCGTCTATACTCATCAAACTACATTTAATGGGTCTAGTCAGATTTGCAAACTCAACCTGTCAAACTGGAGCGAATTCGTGAGAAAAGTGTGACTTTATTCGTCGAAGTACCAAAAATTGAAGCTGTCATTCTAGTCCCAAATACATAGAACATTAAAAATTGTTTATCGTTTATCATATACACGGCAACGTCGAAAGCGAACTCGTGGTGGACATTAGACCGATATTTTATTTCATTTATAAAAGAATACCTTAAGAAGAAATTCACATCCGAACATTTAACTGCAAAAATTGCATTTCTATTGGAATACTAAAATATCAATTTCTGTATCAATTATAATTGACACATTTTTCAACTTTAAAATCTTGAACCAATCGAGACCCCCAAAATCTTGAAGCTTGTGATGGTGGAAGAAAATCCCTAGCTGGGTTTTGCATAATTAGCTAAGGTTTTCTTTTATATTAATTTTTAATATATTCGACTGGAGGTGGATTTTAACACAATTTTCGAATAACACGTACTTATTATTAAGTCTATATCTCGTGAACTATTCGAAATATTGCTTTTCTCTCTTAAGCAATATTCTTCCTCTTAATTAGATCTAAAAAATTTTTCTTGAGATAAAATCAATAAAACATCACCATCATAATGAAAATAGCACAACTGCAAAAAAATTTAAACTCGACATACTTTTTCCATGTTTTTTTCACACTTATTTCAGAAACTGCTACTGACTCGACCAAACAATATATGACAAGAAGATAGACAATAGCAAATCAAACAACTCTTCTTAAAACCCCGATTTCATTGGTTGACTCCTTCACATAGTTATAGCCTCACAAATTCATCAAAATGAAGCAAAGAAAATCACTCCCAATTGTATGTTTATAGAAATAAAACTTGCTATGCTTTTTCAATAAATAGGTACAAAATTAAAGTAAAAATTAAAATGTTTGGGCTCTTTAGTTTTTTTCGAAGACATGTCGCAGCGATATATGCACAGGGTAAACGCTGGAACTGGAGGTGCGACCTTAAAGTTGTCAATATTTTGGATGGCCAAAGTATTATTGCTTTTTGTGCCGTTGGGACACACGAGCAAAAGTCGATCACTACTCGCACACTTGGGAAAAACTTATGTCAGGAGTAAAAAATGCCACATTAGACATAACAGTAGAGCCACTAATAAAAACCAGTAAGGAAAGTAGTAAAGTCGGACGAGGCCGACTATATGCGAACCCTAATGAACCCTAACAGACGTCGCATTTTTGAAGGACCAGTAAAATTAAATTGGATCCATAAACATGTCGTTCTGCAACCGATACTAAATTTTTCATTTGGTCGGATATAGAAGCTATATCTAAATCTGAACCGAATTCAGGAAAATTAACACACATCATTCTAGACCTAATTCATTGTGCTGTGCCAAATTTCGTGCAAATCGAAAGATAAATACAGACTCTGGTGCACCATTTACCTTAAATCGGACGAAAATATATATGGGAGCTATATCCAAATCTGAACCGATCTTCACCAAAACTTAGCACACATCATTCTAGTCTTAATTCAGTACGCAGTGTCAAATTTCGTGCAAATCGAAAGTTATTTAGGGACGTTGGAGCACCTTAAATCTGACGAATATATAAATGGGAGCTATATCTATATCTGAACCGATTTTCACGAAATTGAGCACACATCATGCAAATCGAATATGTATAGGGACTTTGGTGCCCCGTTTACCTTAAATCGAACGAAAATATATATGGGAGCTATATTTAAATCTGAACCGATTATCAACAAACCTGGCACACATCATTCTAGATCCAATTCAGTACGCTGTGCCAAATCGGTGCAAATCGGAAGATATATAGGGACTTTGGTACACCATTTACATGAAATCGGACGAAAATATATATGGTAGCTATGTCTAAATCGGAACCGTGTTTTCCCAATTTCAATAGGGTTCGTCCTTGCGCCAAATAGACTAGCTGTGCCAAATTTCATCCAATTCGGATCATAAATGCGACCTGTACTTTGTTTACAATTTAACATGGACAGACAGACAGACGGACGGACATGCATAAATCGACTCAGAAAGTGATTCTATGCATATTCTAAACAGGAACCATGTGTCTATCTCGTTTCCTTTTGCCTGTTACAAACATATGCACAAAGACATAATACCCTTTACCACTGTGTGGTGAAGGGTATAAATACAAGTGACATATTGTTGCCATCACTGCATATTACCCTGTGCATATATGGCAGCGACATGTCTTCGAAAAAAACCAAAGGGCCCAAACATTTTAATTTTTACTTTAATTTTGTACCTATTTATTAAAAAAGCATAGCAATTTTTATTTCTATAAACATACAATTGGGAGTGATTTTTTTTTTTTGGTTCATTTTGATGAATTAGTGAGGCTATAACTATGTGAAGGAGTCAACCAATGAAATCGGGGTTTTAAGAAGAGTTGTTTGATTTGCTATTGGCTATCTTCTTGTCATATATTGTTTGGTCGAGTCAGTAGCAGTTTCTGAAATAAATGTGAAAAAACATGGAAAAAGTATGTCGAAATTTTATTTTTTTTTTAAATTTTTTTTGCAGTTGTGCTATTTTCAGTATTGATTTTATCTCAAGAACAAATTTTTGGTTCTAATTAAGAGGAAGAATATTGCTTAAAAGAGAAAAGCATATTTCGAATAGTTCACGAAATATAGACTCAATAATAAGTACGTATTATTCGAAAATTGTTAAAATCCACCTCCAGTCGAATATTTAAAAAATTAATTTAAAAGAAAACCTTAGCTAATAATGCAAAACCCAGCTAGGGATTTTCTTCCACCATCACAAGCTTCAAGATTTTGGGGGTCTCGATTGGTTCAAGATTTAGTGCTGCACAGTGTTACTTATTGAGATTCCATATTCGATGAATTTACCAGCTATCAATAGAAAGTATGAACTTTTGTGTGTAACACGTCAGCTCATGCTTTGTTATCCTTTAATAATAGCAAATAAATGTTGCACTTCATACAACGGATGCACGTAGCCACGTTTAGCTGTTTTGTTATCAGTGTGTGCGTGTACGTATGTGTGCATATAAGGCAATAAAATTTAAATTGTTCTTTTTTAAAATGTTGGTGGTAAATATTGTTACGAGGGAAGCTTTCAACAATATTCATCCTTTCTATCCTTTGCATTTCTGGATACGTTTTTATTTCAGTTTAAATTATCTTCGTTTAAATGTTATTTCCCTTATTAATTTCCATCCGCTGCAGTAACCAAAATTAACAAATTAACATATTTATACCCTACACAACTATGTTGTCAGGGTATTATAGCTTTGTGCAGCCCCAAAAGTTTGTAACGCCGCGAAATATTGTTCCTAGACCCACCTTTAAGTATACCGATCGTCATATCTCGACTAGCTGAGTCGATCTAGACATGTGTGTCCGTCCGTCCGTCCATCTGTCCATTATAATTTGTAAACACGATACAGGCCACAGTTATGAACCAATCTTCACGAAATTTTGCATGTAGGATTGGTTCTGGCTACTGAAGACCCCTATTGTTTTTGGAAAAGATCGGTTAATATTTAGGGGATGAAATGGACCAAAAACTTTATTTTTGTCGGTTTTTCTGGTCGCTCCAGAGACCGCAATTATGACCCAAATTTTTGCATGGAGAAGGGGATCGGGCCAAAGAATAAACATGAATATTTTGATAAAGATTGGTCAATATTTAGCGGGTCAAATGGACCCAGACTTTTGTGTGGAAAATGACAAAATTTGTAGAGTAGAAGAAGAAGAAGTAGTAGAGAAGTTGATAGTATATCCAAGAGGAGTGGTTTACCTTTACATTGATACCAATTGCATTGTCGTGTGTACTCGGATGTGGGAGTTACACTTAAATATTTACCACACTAGAGGGCGGAAATATATCGCGGATCGCTTTGAAATTTTCCATGAGGATCCAGGTATGGTCATGGACAACGCCTATAATTTTCGGTGATGATCAGATAATAATATGTGGATGAAGTGACCCGAAAACTTAATTTTTTGTGTTTTTTATGAGTCGATTTATTGGCCACTATTGAAAGCCGGACATCACAACACAACCCACGGTGAAGGGGATCTGGACAAGTAATTAGAAGAGCTGTACTGAATATTAGTAATATTTGTAGACGTCTAGTCGGTCAAGGGGGTACCAATATCGCTAAATATTGCCCAAGCTCAGAATATCGAACCATAGAAAATTAGATTTTCGTGGAAGTTGTGTAGGGTATCATATGGTCGGCCCCGTCCGACTATACTGCTCCGCTCACTGGTTTATATATGTGTATGTTCACATTATAAATATAATTTTTTTTACAAAAAATTACCACAAATAAATGTCACCTCTTTAACACCACACCACTATAATCGTTAATTTACCGTAGTAGTCAGTAAATTCTACATCCGTAGATACCAACTCCCATTGGTGGCAATGTTGCTCTCACAACCAAATAATGCCAGGCATTTTGTGTGTGTGTGTGTCATTATACCCTACACAACTATGTTGTCAGGGTATTATAGCTTTATGCAGCCCCAAGAGTTTGTAACGCCGCGAAATATTGGTCCTAGACCCACCTTTAAGTATACCGATCGTCATATCTCGACTAGCTGAGTCGATCTAGACATGTGTGTCCGTCCGTCCGTTCGTCTGTCCATTATAATTTGTAAACACGATACAGGCCACAGGTTATGGACCAATCTTCACGAAATTTTCCATATAGGAAGGGTTCGGCCCAATGAAGACCTCTATTGTTTTTGATAAAGATCGGTTATTATTTAGGGGATGAAATGGACCAAATACTTAATTTTTGTCGGTTTTTCTGTCCGCTCCAGATGCCGCCATGATGGCCCAAACATCTCGAATTTTTACATGGAGAAGGAGATTGGGCCAAAGAACAAGTATGCCTGTTTTGATAAAGATTGGTCAATATTTAGCGGGTCAAATGGACCCTGACTTTTGTGTGAAAAATGACAAAATTTTTATTCTACAGTGTATATTTTTACTCCTGAGGGACATAGAGCCGAGAAGTTGATTGTATATAAAAGAGGGGTGGTTTACCTTTAAATGGATACCAATTATATTGTCGTTAGTACTCGGATGCGGGAGTTACGCGTAAATATTTACAGGTACTTACGTATTCAGATATTATTTAATAAACCATTACCTCACTAGAAGGCGGAAATATAGCGCGGATTGCTTTGAAATATTCCATGAGGTTCCAGTTATAGTCAAGGACAACGCCTATAATTTTTGGTGGGGATCAGATAATAATTTTGAGATGACGTGGACCGAAAATGTATTTTTTGATTCGATCTATAGGCTACTATTATAAGCCGAGCATCACAACACAAACCACTTTTGACAAGTAATTAGAAGAACTGTACTGAATATTGGTAATATTCGGAAAATATGTCAGTGTAAGGAAGATGTGCTGTTGACCTCTAATCGGGAAAGAGGGTGCAACTATCACGAAATATTACCTAGGCTCGGAATAAAAATCTGCAAAAAGATAGAGTTCTGTTGTAGTTGTGTAGGGTATCGTATGGTCGGCCACGTCCGACTATACTGCTCCGCTCACTGGTTTTCACTACCATCGTCCTTCGCCATACACAGGTAAACATTTAATTAGTGAATTATTTAAAGTTATTTGGGACAAACAGGTTTGAGGACCTAAGGGTCCCTTGGTGTATATGCAAGCGGACTTGAACATTTTTGATATGTAGGAATATTCTTCGCTTTTGTTGTTATCTGAAATAAGAGGAAAGAAAACCTTGGCCACAACTAGAAGGAATGCGAAAAGAACATTTATACTTTAGCCTCTGAAAAAATTAAAATTTTAAAATATGTATATATTGCAGAAGGAGGCTGATAGTCTTTATGAAAAGGGGAGCGTGTTTAACCGTGCTGAAAAGGTTTTTACAGACAAGCTTAAGGCAGAGTGTCTTTATAGACGAGCTGAAGGTAGGGAGATTTTATAGCCGAGATGAAGACTGGAAATCCTCTTTGGTAAGATAAAGACAGGGAGTCTTTATAGTCGAGATGAAGCCAATAAGTATTTATAGGCAGGATGAAAAACATGTTTTTTAGGCGATATAAGCAAACTGAAGACAGAGGGGGGCTTACGTCGAGATTAAGGCAGGCAGTCTTAATAGATGAGCTGAATGCAGGAAGTCAGGGAGTCTCTGTAATCAAGCTACGATGCCTATATACGCACTGAAATTTAAGTGAGGGCTTGAATGACCATTAAAATACGAAGAATAGCTACTATATTCCTTTGTCAAATGGTGGTGGATCCAAGTTGAGAAATTTCTGTGAAATGGTGAGTTTTGTGTGGGTTCTTAATAACTTACCAAGGGATTTCTTTCCCATAAGGAATTTTCCTCTGTAAAAAACAAAGTAAAAGTGTCGTAAAATCGGTCGGGGCGAACTCGGTCACTACCAAGTGGACATTCAAAATACCTAAATTCGATTGTTGCCAGTAGAAAAAAATTGAGATATGACATTGAACATGGGCCGTATTTTGTGAAGAAGTTGTTTTTTTACAAAGATCCCTGATTATCAAATTTAAAGGTTACTTCGTGATTTCCAAATTTTGGGATTGACATTCGGTATCTTTACCGCCCAACATGTGTCGGAAAGCGGTCGATTACCTCGAAAAAAGTCAATGCTTGCAACATTTCGCGTTGAAGTCATTTAAATGATGTAGCGTTTCAAACATAATCCCAAGCCACAAAATTGATAACCCTGATAGTGACTTGGAAAATGTGCCTATGGCCATCTAAATTCTTATAAAGGTACAGGACTTTATATGGGGATAGGAAGATTTGCCACCCAATAACTAGGGTTCTCAATATATGTAAATGATGTACGAAACAACACATTCATTCCGAACGAAGTTTGTGCATTTCTCACTGCTTTTTTATATAAATTATTTAAATATTACAACAAATATAATATGTATTATAAACACATGTTCCAAGGGGTTTGACTCTTTATACCCTTCACCACACTGTGGTACAGGGTATTATGTCTTTGTGCATATGTTTGTAACAGGCAAAAGGAAGCGAAATTGACACATGGTTCATTTTTGAAATAGACACAGAATATGCCTAGAATCACTTTCTGAGTCGATTTATGCATGTCCGTCCGTCCGTCTGTAGATGGTAAATTGTAAACAAAGTACAGGTCACATTTATGATCCGAAATTTGGCACAAGTCACTTATTTGGCCCAAGCACGAACTCTATTGAAAATAAAGAAAATCGGTTCAGATTTAGATGTGGTTTCGTCCGATTTATGGTAAAGTAAGCACAAAGTCCCTATATATATTTCGATTTGCACGAAATTTGGCACAGCGTACTGAATTTAGCATAGAATGATGTGTGTTAAGTTTCGAGAAAATCGGTTCAAATTTATATATAGCTCCCATATATATTTTTGTCCGATTTAATGTAAATGGGGCTCCAAAGTCACTATATATTTTTTGATTTACACAAAATTTGGCACAGTGTACTTAATTAGGTCCGGAATGATGTGTGCTAACTTTCTTGAAAATCGGTTCAGATTTAGAAATAGCTTTAGCTTTAATGTAAATGATGCACCAAAGTCCCTATATATCATTCGAAATTTTG